>NC_058413.1:48971205-49260425 GCF_002201575.2 Neomonachus schauinslandi
TCTAAAAAAAAAAAAAAAAAAAAAAAAAAATCTTTAAAAAAAAAAAAAAAATTAAAAAGCTACCTTTACAGACATAAGCTCCCCCTTACGCACTTACCTCCAAACTGGAGTTATGTTCTTTCTATTGTTATTTGTTTTTGCCCCAGTAACACATGTTTTTGTTTCAACTTTCCTTCCATCATGGGGCAGGCAGAGATTTCTCCTCATAGTCACAGACTCAAATTCTGGGTCCAAATCTGTGTTCCTTTTCCCAGTACTCTCACGCTACAATTTGTGGACGTCAGAATGTCTTATTCACTGCTAGGTCATCCTACACAATACCATCTCCAACCAAGGAATATATTTTACAGCAAAAGAAGTGTAGCAATGGACTCTAACCATAGAATCCCCTAGAAGCAGCTGGGCTCATGGGAGGCCAAATAGCCTGGAGAGGCTCAATAAGGGCAGAAGTTGGGGGACAATATTCTGTAAAGTATGGTGCTACCCAATGTGATGTGATATATGTCTTAAATATATATAAATATATGCTTCTATAAATATGAATATAAGCATATGTAAATATAATTATACATAAATGTATTTATACATAAATTCTTATTTAAATACCTTTTTTACTTTATATACAGGTGTGTTTGTGTGTGTGTATACAGATATAGTTGTATAGGTAAGATGTGGTATATGCCTTAAACATGTGTGTGTGTATATAGATAGATAAATAGATAAGATGTAGATATATAAATATATAGATATATAATATAGATAATATATAAATTATAATTATATAATATATATTATAATATATAAATAGATAAGATATATAAACACACACACAAACACACCTGTATATAAAGTAAAAAATATATTTAAATATAAATTTATGCACAAATACATTTACATATATTTACATATGTTTATACTCTCATTTATATAAGCATATATTTTGCCCTTTCTTTCAGAGAATACATGCGTTTGAAAACCAAGAAATAACGGTGGAAGGGGGCGCCCCTCCTTTTTATACCTTATAACGCCTTCACGGAATGATTTTCCCCCATCCTCTCCTAGCCTCTTCACATCTAGGGGTTGTCCCAGCTTCCTGCTGGCCGTGGTGGTATTTCACATCGCTTGTTGGCTTCCTCCATGCAGTCCTCCGCATGCGCCGGTGTTTCCTGGTGGGATCCAGCTGATAACAACCTCCTCGGTGCCTGGGCAGCGCTCCTGCACTGCTCTGCTTTTAGGAGTAATTTAAGGGGTTGCGGTTCAGTACTACTCCTCACTTCATGCCCTCTAACCCGAGTTTTCATGTTACAGATTGTTTCACTGATCACAAGATGTCCTTAATCTCTGGCTTGGTTTAATTTTCACTCTCATCAGAATGTCAAACACAATTTCCCTTAATTAGTGGAAGGGAAGAATATATTTCTACTGGATAGGAGAGTAAATCATGAACATGGCAGAGGAAGACCACTTTACAATTAGGATTAGGATGAAAGAGCCGGGGTATCTCCAAAAACACAGCCCTCCGCACATAGTGCTCTTCTTTTTGCCTCCATGCAAAGAATTAACATTGTTGCCAGTTCCCGAATAGTCTGAATTCCCTCCTCCATGGGGAGCCACTGGGGTTTCAAACGCAGCAACAGCATAAAGGAAATTCACTACTTAAAACTGAGGACTCTTACGGGGCCACAGTACTTGGTATCTGTCCTGAAGTTTGGTTTAACTCACTGTGTGTGTATTAACATAAAATTAAAAATTCAGTTCCTCAGTCACTCTAAGCACATTTCAAGTAGTCAGTGGCCACATGTAGCTAGAGGCTGTAATACTAGGCAGAACAGACACAAAATATTTCTATTGAAAGACTTATTCTTATTTCTAAGAAAGACTTATCGGACAGCACTTGTCTAAATTATAGAAATACTTATACAATTGTATACAATTAAAAGCACAACGTTGTTAACTAGAACATTATTCATAAGAGCTGAAAGATTAGATGCAACAACACTGTCCATCTGAAAGACAGTAGTTAAGTCACTTGTAGAAATATTCATACATAATAAGCATTAAAATATGCAGTTCTGTGTGTACTAGCATGGAATAATACTGAGTTATGGAAAAATATGTACATTGTATGATTATTTAATGAAGATTTTTATATTTCAACACGTATAGTATGTAATTTTAATTTTATATTTTATTTATGTTATATGGCATAAAATATTTATATTTTTGGATGTGTGCATATGTGCTTTATATTTGCATTGTTATAGAAAAAACTCTATTAACAGTGTCTCTTAGGGGCGCCTGGATGGCTCAGTCATTAAGCGTCTACCTTCGGCTCAGGTCATGATCCCAGGGTCCTGGGATCGAGCCCCACATCGGGCTCCCTGCTCAGTGGGAAGCCTGTTCTCCCTCTCCCACTCCCCCTGCTTATGTTCCCTCTCTTTCTGTCAGATAAATAAAAAAAATCCTTAAAAAAAATAGTTTCTCTTAGGGAGTAGGAATAAAGTGGGGTGAGTTGTATAGAAGTCACTCATTTCTTCATATACATTTGCACATTTTGAATTTTTTAAATTTGTGAATCATAAAAATATGGAAAAGTATAATGAATAATAAATACATGTCTATTGTTTCTGGCAAAGATACCAAGTGTCACAAATTAATATCAATATGACAGATGGAAAATGGAAGAGTCTCACAATGCAACAAGGAAAGCTTTACTATAAAGAAGGACTCAACTTCATGTGTCCTCACCAACTGCCAGGGAGCCCAGACCTAGACCCTGAAATCTCATGTTCTCATATAGCACCTCTTTTCTTTGGGGTCTGAAAAACTAATGAAATTTTAGTAAGGTATAAAAGTAAAACACTGCTGAACCTCATCTTGAAGGAAAGCAACTCCAGTAAGAAACAAGTATAAGGGTGAAGATAACAAAGAAATAACTTTAAAAACCTGGTTTAAACACTTTTACATGGGCTTTCTGGTGACTATCTGAACAGCAGCATAATAATTATACTGCACGTTAATTCTGACAGCTTTTTGAAATTTTAGAGCACTTAAGAGATTCTGATATATTCAAAGGGATTCTAATTAAAGGTTTAGAAGTGTTTGATTAAGTTTGCAATCAACATTTAAATGTTTGGGGAAATTTAATCTGTTTAGTGCTTAAGTTTGATTTATCACTTTATGTACATGCTGTGTAAATATTCAGTAAGGTGTTATTAATATTTAAATGAATTCTAGATTCGTATGATTAATAAACTGGAAAATAAACTAATTATAAATGTTTATTCCTCTTTCTGTCTAGAAAGCATTTGGACATAAGGTAATCTCACAGTGGTAAGTAATACCTTTCCCCTGGTCTTTTTCTGCAAAATAGATCTTCTATTTTTGGCCCATAATTTCTCCATAAAATTTTTAGAATTAGCTTAGTAAATTCTGTAAAAGTGCTCTGTAGTTATTTTAATTGAAATTACACTGAATCAATAGATTAATATGGAATTACTTTTCTTCTGCATAAGAACACATAGTATTTCTTCTGTTCCTGCTTTAAAAAGGAATGCTTCTAACATATTCCCAATTAGAATGATGTCTTCTTGCATTCTGTGATGCTGAAGAAAAATCCAATCCAATATTATTCTCATTTATTTCCATATGACTGAAATACCAGACCCTTATCAGAAATACAACTTGCAAATATCTTCTCCCATTCTGTGGTTTGTCCTTTCAATTTTTTGTAGTGCCCTTTGAAACACAGAAGTTTTTAATTTTGATGAATTCTCATTTATCTATGTTGTCCTTGGTTGCTTGTGCCTTAGGTGTCCTATCTAAGAAAACATCACCTAATCCAAGGTCACAAAGATTTACTGCTATGGTTTCTTCTAAGAGTTTTACAGTTTTAGTTCTTAGGTCTTTAGGTCTTTGATTGATTTTGAGTTAATTTTTTTGTATATGGTTTAAAGGATGGGGTCCAAAATCATTCTTTTGTGTGTGACAATCCAGTTGTCCAAGCTCCATTGTTTTTTTTTGTTTGTTTGTTTGTTTTGTTTTTTTTAGATTTTATTTATTTGCGAGACAGAGAATGAGAGACAGAGAGCATGAGAGGGAGGAGGGTCAGAGGGAGAAGCAGACTCCCTGCCGAGCAGGGAGCCCGATGTGGGACTCGATCCAGGGACTCCAGGATCATGACCTGAGCCGAAGGCAGTCGCTTAACCAACTGAGCCACCCAGGCGCCCCCAAGCTCCATTGTTAAAAAGACTACTTTTCCCCTATTAAATGGTCTTGCTACCCTTGTTGAATATCAACTGACTGTAGATGTATGACTTTACTTCTGGACTTCGAATTCTATTCCATTGATCTATATGTCTATCCTACGCCAATACTACACGATCTTATGATGTTATGTAATTTTCAGTGGACAAGACTTATACTTCTTTTGTTATATTTATTCCCAAGTATTGTATCTTTTTGATGCTACTGTGAATGGGATTGTTTTCTTAATTTCCTTTTCAGATTTTTCATTGCTAGTATATAGAAATACAATTGAGTTTTGTATATTGTATCTTGCAACCTTGCTGAACTCATATATTAGCTCTAATATCTTTGGGGGGTGTGTGGTCCTTAAGATTTTTAATATACAAGATCATGCCATTTGCAAAGAGACAGTTTTACTTCTTCCTTTCCAAACTGCATGCTTTTTATTTCTTTTTCTCACTTAATTGCCCTGACTAGAATCTCCAAGTGTAGCATTGAATAGAAATGGCAAAAGCGGGTATCCTATTCTGATCTCATCTCTTAGTTACACAAATATACTTTCTAATCTCTTTGTCTCTCTGGGCTGTGTTCTGGATGACTTTCAAATTTATTTCTTCAAATATCCAATTCTCTTTTTAAGAATTTATATTGAGTTTATATTAATTAGCTTCTTACTTTAATCACTGTACTCTTCATTTCCAAGGTATTTTAATTGTTCTTTTAAAATCTGTTTTATCCTTGCCTATTTGGAACATAATTTATTTTTATTTTTATAATGAGACGTTTGTCTTCATTTACCTCTTCAAATACATTCGGTACAATGACTTTATAACCATCTGTTCTAGAAATGTAATAGCATCTATAATAAATTTTCACTTTTTGATTTTGTAGGCTTTCTTTTTTTCTTTGAGATTTATTTATTTATTTGAGAGAGAAAGAGAACTACTCTGGGGTTTCAAACACAGCAACAGTATAAAGGAAATTCACTACTTAAAACTGAGGGCTCTTACAGGGCCACAGTACTTGGTATCTGTGGGGGTGTGGGGTTGGGGTAGAGGGAGACCAAAGGGAGAGAGAATCTCTGGCTGGCTCCCTGCTGAGCGCTCTGCAACTCTGGGGGCAGAGCCTCCGGCGATATTCAGCACATGCACATGTACTCCCATTCTTTCCCTCTAACCTTGGGTCTCGTTAAAGAAAAGCTAAGAAGTGCCTGGGTGGCTCAGCTGATTAAGCATAGGGATGGGGTCTTGAACTCAGGGTCATGATTTCAGGGTCATGAGATCAAGCTCCAAGTCGAGCTCCACACTGGGTGTGGAGCCTGCTTAAGATTCTCTCTCCCTCTGCCCCCTCGCCCCCAAAAAAGCTGAAAATATTTTTATTTGTCTTAGTCTTGATTAATAGCTTGTCAATCAATATTACCCTTTTATCTTTTGCCATCTATTGTCACCAAGAAGTTAGCTATCAATTATTGCTGCTTTCTATGTAATCTCTATTTTTCCTCTAACAGTATTAAAGATTTCCTTTCATCCTGATGCTCTGTAGGTTCACTGTGAAATGTCTAGCTGGGGCACATGATCTGTAGCCTGGTTGGTTCCAGGAGTACAATTCTATTTTTTATTTTTATTGTTTTTAAAGATTTTATTTATTTATTTGAGAGAGAGAGAGAGCGCGTGCATGCACAGCAGGGGGAGGGGCAGAAGGAGAGGGAGAAGCAGACTCCCCACTGGGCAGGGAGCCTGATGTGGCTCTTGATCCCAGGACCCTGAGATCATGACTTGAGCTGAAGGCAGATGCTTAACCAACTAAGCCACCCAGGCACCCCCAGGAGTACACTTTTAGTTTAAAGACTCACATTTATTTGATTGTAAAATTTTTAATTTTTATCTCGTGAGATTTTTTTTCATTTCCTCTATTAGATTCTTTTGGACTCCCATCAAATAAATATCTTTCATGCCTCTTAACCGCCACTTCGCAATGTATATGTTAAATTATTTATCCCTTCTTATTCCATTGTCCCAAACCAGCCATGTTGACCCTACCCAACCACAAGAGTATTGAGAATGTTGGGGAGCAGGTGAAATTTGGGGCAAGTATCCTGGCCTTGCCATGGCCCCGTGCATGTTGTATTCTGACCAGTTTGCTCCACTTTTCAACATCATGATATCACCCTTCACTTCTTAGACTACCAGCCCCATCACCCTTTTCGGGCTGTGCCCAATACTATTCTGGGATAAGCTCTTGTGGGTCCTTCATAGACCAGAGCCCTGAGTTGATTAATTGGTTGCATTGGCTCCCTTTCACTACTCATGCTTTCTCTGGCCTCCTTTCTCTTCAGAGGCCCTATTAAGTCTTTGCAATTCTCTGCAGCCTCTAAGCCATAAGTGGCCTCAGTGAAAAAAGTACTGGATTTAAATTCAGAAGTTTTCATCCTGGCTTTGCATTTAACCATCATCCTAACAAATTACTATTATAATAACATCTATCATTTATTACTTGCCTGAAATGTGCTTATTTCTCTTCTAAGCACATTATACATATTCCTCACAAAGACTATAAAGCAGTATTATTTTTCCTATTTAATAGATAAGGCTTAGAGAACTACAAAACACAAACTATCTCTGGTGAAAACAAAAACCTTTCTCTCTTCTTCTAGAAAAGTAGTACCCTAAGTGTTGTCGGGGGATATGGGTCAAAACTATTTTCATAATAATACTAAGATTTTATTTTCCTCTTCTACTCTGATTCTCTCAGGAGTGTATAGTACATCAGATTAAATTCAGAAGTAGAATAAGAATCCAGCTGTCTCTATTTAGCCAGACATTAAAGAGAATTATAAAAAGGCAAAACAATGTTACTCTTCTCCCTAATATTTTTAAATTTTGGAAAATATGATTATTTTTCTATATAAACATATTGTTTATATTTTAACATGTAATGGGCTTAGTGTTATTAAAATAATAGGAATTTCTTTTAAGTTCTTAGTTTTTACTTCTGATACAGTAAATATCTATAGATATAAGTCACATAAACAAAGCTCCATGGGGTCCTCAATAATTTTTAAGGGTATAAAGGAGTCAAAAGAAAAAAAAAAATTGAAAACCACTATCCTAGAGTAATCCTACTCTCCAGCAATAAACATATTTGTGATTTCTTCAGTATCTTCCTTTTTCTCCCTAGGCGTATAAAAGCAAAGGCATATTTACACACACACACATATATATATAAATCTTTTCCCTTACAAATAGAAATATACTATACAGCTGATTTTAAATGTTTTCTTTATTTATATTTCTGTTGTATGTTTGGTACATTTTATATCAATCCTTTAAGAAGCTCAGAATCTTGTATGAGAGGCAGGGTGTAGGAATCACAAGGGAGGAAGAGTGGGGCCAGGGTCAGAATGTCAGAGAAGGGTTTGTTTTTGTGAGAAATATAAATTTAGTGTGTGTTGGATTTGAATTACTGGTTTCTCAAATTATTATCCAGCAATCAACTTGTTGTTTAAAAAATGGTCTTTTTTCAGTTCTTCTGTGAAACTGATTGTTTCATTACACAATTTTTAGAGTTCTAATCTGTCCCAAATATCTCTTATATGCTTTTTTTTATGTTATGTTAATCACCATACATTACATCATTCGTTTTTGAATATATTTCTTATATTCTTTGGTAGCATCGGAAGCCAAGCGTTTCAGTATCTACCACGTTCTAATCCTTGGTAGAACGGGCCTTTCACTGCTCCTTTCTAAGTTCTGTGATTGTGTGATCTGTTCGTTTCTAATGTGAAATTTAGAAGCATTTTGTGGTTTTTTAAGTTCAAATTTTGTTGGAGTGCTAATCAGAATTGTGTGTAACTTTTAAGCTAACTGTTGGAAAATTATTCGATTAGTTTGGCATTTGTAACACCTGTGGATGTAACCACCAACCACATATGAAAGAGGATTTGAATCCGTTTTTATGGGAAACTCTTCAAGCTCTGCCTTACCACCCCATGCATGCCCTTCATTCACCCCATCTATTCTCTTGCTTTTTTGAATATGCTGTAATGTAGACCTTTGGCCCTGAACTTTGGTCTTTTTCCTTTACTTCTCTTTTTATTATTGGTCACAACCTTTCAGTTCCTTGGTTTCTGGCCCGTGTTCCCTGCAAGGTACTATGTTTTTTTCCTATTACTTTGATTCTATTATTTTAGACTATTTGCCAGGCTCTCCTGTTTTCCTCTTCCAGTTCTAGATCCTAGAACTGCAGCCAGAGTTAACAGATGTTTTTTTCTCCTAGCTATTAACTGGCTTGCTATATTTGCTCGAAATTTTGTTCATATTTATCAAGGTTTTATTATTTCCATTATGCAGTTATGTATTGTTATTTTATTCCAACGTCTTTATGTGTTTGTGTGTGTGTGTTGTGTGTGTGTGTGTGTGTACTGAGGAAGGGCCTTTCTTGTTTAGACTTTCCATTTATTATTAATACATTAGAATATTACTGATTTTTTTTTGGCAATTGACATGCCTTTTTTTTTTTTTTTTCCTTAAAGATTTTTATTTATTTATTCATGAGAGACAGAGAGAGAGAGAGAGGCAGAGGGAGAAGCAGGCTCCCAAGGAGCAGAGAGCCCGATGCGGGACTCGATCCCAGGACCCTGGGATCATGACCTGAGCCGCAGGCAGACGCTTAACCATCTGAGCCACCCAGGCGCCCGTCATGCCTTCTTCATTAAAAAATGTATGCTATTAGTCTTTGCCTATTGTTGGAAATTTTCTAATACACAGTTATTAGCTACAGATAATAAAATATTGTTTCAGTCTTTCCAGTATTTATTGCCCTCATCTATGGGAGTCCGAGAACATAGCATTACTGGCCAGACATCATATTTACAAGAGTGAGCTTTGGTGCCACTGCTGATGACAAAGCACCTTCATTAGCAATGTGGGCTACAGAGGTATATGCAATCAGTGGACCCGGGAGACTGATTAATGCACACATGTGAGATGCTCACTAGAGACTTCTGGAAACAACAGAAGGAGAATTTGCAGAGTGGGAAATGTGTAATGGTAAGTGAGGACTAGAGCCAGAAAAATCTTGTTTATTACGAGATTTTCTTTATTACCGTTGATATGCCCCTAGGCCTTTGCAACTGGAGGAATGTGAGGTAGACAACATCAACTATGAAAGTATACAAGAACTGAATGGTTTGGATGAAAGTGAAAAAAAGAAGAAATATAAAAACTCCAGGAAATCGCAAAAAGGAAGGCAAAAAGACTCAGTAACTCCAAAGATGAAGTTATATCTCAAATCTCAATCCTAGAGAAACGATCCAGACAGAGTCAAGAACAGCTAACAGGCCCGGACGTTAATTTAAAGGCAATGATAAAGATTAGTGTTCCCAGACTTTTGAATTTCACAAATTGATTTTTTTCCTCCTTTTTAAATTTTTGAGGACTGACATAGTGTTGACATCTTTCTATTAAGCCAAGTAAGAATATTTTCTTTTTAAGTTACCATTTTTTCACAAAAGAGCAAGCATTTTGTAAATAAAACTCTAGGAGTGACACAGCCTATGAATAGTTTTGTAAATTGAATACACTTATCTTTATTACAAACTAATTTTATTGTCCCCATATTTCTCAGTTAGCCAGAGATACATGAAAATTTCATCAGGGATTGGCACTGGCCCAATGACTAGTGTAATGATATCACACTAGGGAGATATTAAATGTATTTTACACCTGTATGGAATGGATACTAACCAATCAGAATGGACATCACAACTAGAATGGATGTTAACCATACACAATGGGCTAAAAATATAACCTGAGCCGTATCACAGATTTAATCTACTCTGTGCACAATTGCATTATCCAAGGAGACGTGGAAAAAAAATTAAAATAAACCACATTATGAAACTAAGAAACTGACCTATAACAATTTTCCTGAATTGATTTAAAAAAAAAAAAACATAGTATCCTAGAGTTTGAGAGAGATTTAACATGGCTTCCATCATCAGCATCAAAGGAAGATAAGAGTTACCAATATGTTACCTAATATTTCTGATTACAAATTCAAAGACCTGGAACTACATGCAGCTAGGATGAGAGGAAACCTAACATTCAAAGGTGGGAAGAAAAGAAGATATTTACTTTCATAACTTAAAAGTTAGAGGACCAAAGAGTCTGGGAGAATACTTACAGAACACTTATGGGATATGTTTTCTCACCACAGATCAATTATCTTGCTAAGTTGCTGTTCTCTTTGAAGGGAGAAGAAAAACATTTCCCAAACCACAATAACAGAAAATACCATGCCTCCGGTGAATACTGTGATTGATTGATTGAGCTAGTTTTACAAAGAGATATACATTGAAGAGCTAAGTGGCTAACAGCTTAACATGGGTGGGCTAACAAGAGACAATTGTGGGGCACCTGGGTGGCTCAGTTGGTTAAGCAACTGCCTTCGGCTCAGGTCAGGATCCAGGAGTCCTGGGATTGAGTCCTGCATTGGGCTCCCCACTCAATGGGGAGTCTGCTTCTCCCTCTGACCCTCCCCCCTCTCGTACTCTCTCTCTGTCAAACAAACTAATTAATTAATTAAATCTAAAAAAAAAAAAGAGACAATTGTGAAGTACAAAATACACTTCAATAACTATAGTGCTCCAGAAAAGGACCCATAAAATGTTTTAAGATGATTGAGAAATCACAAGGAAAACCAGATATAGGTAGGTATCAGAGCAGTAAAGGAAAAAGGGCTAAATAGTAAATCAAAATAAAACAAAACTCCAGTTCTCCAGAAGGTCATGCAAAGATTTTTTTTTTATTAAGACTATTTTTTTTTAAGATTTTATTTATTTATTTGACAGAGACAGAGATAGCGAGAGCAGGAGCACAAGCAGCAGGAGTGGGAGAGGGAGAAGCAGGCTTCCCCTCGAGGAGGGATCCCGATGTGGGACTCGATCCCAGGACCCTGGGATCATGACCTGAGCTGAAGGCAGACGATTAAGACTATTTTTTTAGAGCAATTTAAGATTCACAGCAAAAGTGAGGGGAAACGACGGGGATTTCCCATATAGCCCCTGCTTCCTCTCATGCATAGTGTCCCATTGTCAAAATCCTCAACCAGAGTGGTACATCTGTTAAAACTGATGAACCTACATTGACACGTTACTGTCACCCAAAGTCTATAGTTTACATTACAGTTAACTCTTGATGTTGTACATTCTAAGGGTTTAGACAAGCATACAACATTATGGTATCATACAAAATATTTTCACTGCTCCCAAATCCTCTGTGCTCTGCCTGTTCATTCCCAACCCTTGGCAACTACTCATCTTTTTACTGTCTCCATAGTTTTGCCTTTCCAGAATGGCATATAGTTGGAATCATACAGTACAGAGCCTTTTCAGACTGGCTTCTTTCACTTACTAATATGGATGTAAGGTTCCTCCATGTATTTTTATAGCTTGATTGCTCATCTGTTTTTAGCATTTAATGATATTCCATTGTCTAGATGTACCAGTTTCTTTGTCCATTTACCTACTGAAGGACATCTTAGTTGCTTCCAAGTTTTGGCAATTATGAATAAAGCTGTTATAAACAGTTGTGTGCAGGTTTTTGTGTGGATGTGTTTTTAGCTCCTTTGGGAAAATACCAAGGAATGTGATTGCTGGATCGCAGGGTAAGAGTATGATTAGTTTTGTAAGAAACCCCCGAACTACCTTCCAAATAGCTGTACCATTTTGCATTCCCACCAGCAATGGATTAGAGTTCCTGTTGGTATAGCCAAATTATGGAAGCAGTCCAAGGGTCTATCGATAGATGAACGGATAAAGAAGATGTGGTATATATGTAAAACGGATTATTACTTAGCCATAAAAAAGAACATAATCTTGTCATTTGCAACGACACGGATGGAGCTAGCGAGTAATTTAATTTAATTTTATTATGTTATGTTAGTCACCATACAATACATCATTAGTTTTTGATGTAGTGATCCACGATTCATTGTTTTCGTATAACACCCAGTGCTCCATGCAGTATGTGCCCTCCTTAATACCAATCACCAGGCTAACCCATCCCCTCACCCCCTTCCCCTCTAAAACCCTCAGTTTGTTTCTCAGAGTCCATAGTCTCTCATGGTTGTCTCTCCCTCCGATATCCACCCCCTTCATTTTTCCCTTCCTTCTCCTAATGTCCTCCATGCTATTCCTTATGTTCTACAAATAAGTGAAACCATATGATGACTGACTTTCTCTGCTTGACTTATTTCACTTATTATAATCTCCTCCAGTCCCATCCATGTTGATGTAAAAGTTGGGTATTCATCTTTCTGATGGTTGAGTATTATTCCATTGTGTTTATGGACCACATCTTCTTTATCCATTCATCTGTTGAAGGGCATCTCGGCTCTTTCCACAGCTTGGCTATTGCGGACACTGCTGCTATGAACATTGGGGTGCATGTGGCCCTTCTTTTCACTACATCTGTGTCTTTGGGGTAAATACCCAGTAGTGCAATTCCTGGGTCATAGGGTAGCTCTATTTTTAAATTTTTGAGGAACCTCCACACTGTTTTCCAAAGTGGCTGTACCAACTTGCATTCCCACCAACAGTATAAGAGGGTTCCCCTTTCTCCACAATCTCTCCAACATTTCCCTTAAGATCAGGAGCTAGAAAGTATAATGCTAAGAGAAATATGTCAGTCAGAGAAAGACAAATACCTTATGATTTCAGTCACATGTGGAATTTAAGAAACAAAACAAGTGGTCATAGGGGAAAAAGAGAGAGAGACTAACCAAGAAACAGACTCTTAACTACAGAGAACAAACTTATGGTTACCGGAGTGGAGGTGAGTGGGAGGGAGGGGTGAAACAGGTGATGGGGATTAAAGAACATACTTATCATGATGAGCACTGAGTAATGTATAGAATTGTTGAATCACTATATCATATACCTAAAACTAATATAACAATATATGTTAACAATACTAGACGTAAAATAAAAACTTAATTAAAAAAAGTAAGAAGAGAGGTGAAATGATTTAATAATATATTTTATTTAGCCAATATATCCAAAATGTCATTCCACCATGTAATAAATACAAAAGTTATTTTTTAAAAAAAGAGAGAGTTCCTGTTGTTCACATGCTGGCCAGCATTTGGTGTTGTCAGTGTTCCAAATTTTGGCTGTTCTAATCTGTGTGTACTGGTATCTCACTGTTGTATTAATTTGCATTTCCCTGATGAGATATGATGTGGAATGTTTCTTCATATGCTTACTTGCTATCTGTATATCTTTTTTTGATGAGGTGCTTATTAAGGTCTTTGACCCATTTTTAAATCAGGTTGTTTTCTTATTGCTGAGTTTTACGAGTTCCTTGTATATTTTGGGTAACAGTCCTTTACCAAACGTATCTTTTGCAAATATTTACTCCTAGTCTGTGGCTTGTCTTCTCATTCTCTTGACATTGTCTTTTGCAGAAATGAAATTTTTAATTTTACTGAAATTCAGACTATCAATTATGTCTTTCAAAGATTGTACATTTGGGGGTACCTAAAGTCATTGCCACATCAAAGGTCACCCGGGTTTTCTCCTATGTTGCCTTCCAGGAGTTTTATAGTTCTGTGTTTTACTTTTAGGTCTGTGATCCATTTTGAATTACTGTTTGAAGGGTGTATGCAAAGATTTTTTAAACTTATTTATAAACAGACATCAGAATTAAACGAAGGTAGTTAGGTATTAAGTTAAGATGTTTAAAAGTTGATTAGTGCCCTGTGGAAAGGACTTAAAAAATATTTATGCATATGAGCAATTCCAGTTCTAGAATTTACCTTGAAGATACATCTCTGCAAAAATAATACAGCATATGCACAAGGTTATTCGCTGCAGCATTTCCATAATAGTAAGTCTATTGAGATGTGGGACAACACAAATTCCTGTCACAAACATGGTTCAACAAATTACATCCAGGTAATAAAATACTATGTCACTAAAAAATAATTAGAAACCTTTCTACAAACTGATATGGAGTACCTTCCATTTTAATTTCCATAGTTAAGTAGAAAAAGCTGAAAAAAAGTATATAGAGAGAATGCTTCCTTTTGTATAAGGAAGAAGAGAAAATAACTATATATTCACTTTTGCAAAAAGAAACACAAGGATAAATCGGAACCTGATGGTGATTACCTAAATTGAGTGGTTGCCTCCTACAGTTACGTAATGTGTGTGAGAGCAGGGTGGAGGGGGTAAGGTTAGGAGCTAGTGTCTAAGTTTACCTTTATCTGAATATACCCTCTCACATAGTTTATCTTTATCTGACTATACATTTTCATATAGTTTTGATTTTGGAATAATTAAATGCCTTATATATAAAATTATAAAATTAAATAATAAGGATTTAAAAAGAAAACACCTACAAATTAACATAAAGATAAGGAAATAAAGCTAGCTATCTATGAAATTGATGATATGATACAGGAAAACAATTTTTTCAAATAACTTTTGAATACAGCACTGTGGCTTTACGTCTCTAGTGGCCTCTATTCTGAGGACAAACTGAACTACAAAGAAATCCTGAACAATTTATAATATTTTACTGTTAGTAGTAATATTAGTATTGTAATTCTGAAACAGTTTTATGTATATTGTGGAATAAAGAGAATATGTAAGTATCAAGATTTTCATGTTAAGGAGAAAGAGACAAAAGTATGAAATAAAAAATTAATAAAATGTTTGAGATATTAAATCTTAATGGGGAATATTAGTATGAATTGATAATTATATATATATATACATTTTTTTTTTTCCCTAGCTCTGTCACCTAAAAGTACCTGTAAGTAATAGTATTCCAAATAGCACTAAACATTCTCAGTGCACAGATTTTGGGTTCCAAATACCATTGCCCACTACAAGGAACAAAGGCTCCTTGGAGAAATGGAGAATTCCAAAACTAGTACAGGAAAAATACAAGGTGGGTCTGGGATATCTTATACTGTAACAAAGTAAAAGAGTACTCAATGACTAATGGAGTCATACCAAAAGGACACACGAGCTACCTTGAAGAGACCTCCACTGTTCAAATTTTAGACAATACAAGCATGAAAAATAATGATAATGTTAGTAACAACTGATTTTTAATAAATAAAGAATATTAAAATAAATTCTGAGCTCTCCTTTAGTGAAGAATGCTAGTGAGTAACTATAGAAGGACTGACAGAATTAGAAAATCACCAATTGCAGCCACAATTTCATAATTAACTCAGACAAGGACTGTGAATTGATTCTAGAATGACTAGGTGAAAGATGACTGGGGAACATGACATTCACATTGTCTAAAGAATTACCCCCCTCCCCTGATCAACTACTAATTCAAAGGCAAACTGTTGGCTTATGTCAGAGACATCTAGTGTTCGTTGGCTTAATCATGTTTTTAAATAGCACTGAGATGAAGATGACCTGACTTTGCATACCTCCCAATGCAATGCAGTAAGAAGACAGCAGCTAGGAAGTGTTCTAGCCAGTGAGATTCAACAGGAATCAAATCAAGCTCAGATCTGCCTTTTAGATGGCAGGAAATTCAGGGAATATAAGAACAAGCTTAATGACACCATGAGGAAACAGTCAGCCTAATCCAAATGTGGACTTCTTACAAACATCAGGAAGTCAGGAGGGCTGCTTTAGATTTAAAATGACTGAAGAGACAGCAACCAAAAGCAATATGTTAGTTTTGACTAGATCCTGTATCTAAACAAAGACAGTTATAAAGACATTTGGTGACAGTTGGGGACAATTGAATGTGGCCTCAGTAGCAGTAGATGATCTTATGGGTTATTGTTTTTTTTTTTTTCTTATTTAAATTCCAATTAGTTAACATACAGTGTAATATTAGTTTCAGGCGTAGAATTTAGTGATTCAACACTTCCGTACAATACCTGGTGTTCGTCAGGACAAACGCCCTCCTTAATCCCCATTACCTATTTCACCCATCTCCCCACCTCCCCTCTGGTGACCATCAGTTTGCTCTCTATAGTTAAGAGTCTGTTTCTTCGTTTGCCTCTCTCTTTTTTCTCCCTATGTTCATTTGTTTTGTTTCTTAAATTCTGCATGAAATTGTATGGTATTTGTCTTTCTCTGACTTATTTTGCTTAGCATAATACCCTCTAGCTCTATCCATGTTGTTGCAAATGGCAAAATTTCATTCTTTTTGTGGCTAAGTAATATTCCATTGTATATATACCACATCTTCTTTATCCATTCATCAGTCAATGGACATTTGGGCTCTTGCCACAATTTGGCTATTGTAGATAATATGGCTATAAACATCAGGGTACATGTATCTCTTTGAATTAGCATTTTCGTATCCTTTGGGTAAATATCTACTAGTGCAAGTGCTGGGTCATACGATAGTTCTATTTTTAACTTTTTGAGGAACCTCCATACTGTTTTCCAGAGAGGCTGCACCAGTTTGCATTCCCACCAACAGTGTAAGAGGGGGTTCCTCTTTCTCCACATCCTCACCAACACCTGCTATTTCCTGTGCTATTAATTTTAGCCATTCTGACTAGTGTGAGGTAGTATCTCATCGTGGTTTTGATTTGTATTTCCCTGATGATGAGTGATGTTGGGCATGTTTTCATGTGTCTGTTAGCCATCTCTATGTCTTCTTTGGAGAAATGTCTATTCATGTCTTCTGCCCACTTTTGAAACTGAATTATTTGTTTTTTGGGTGTTGAGTTTTATAAGTTCTTTATATATTTGGGTACTAACCCTTTATCAGATATGTCATTTATAAATATCTTCTCTCATTCCATAGGTTACCTTTCAGTTTTGTTGATTGTTTCCTTTGGGTTATTGTTACTTTTTTAGGTGTGAAATGATAATGTACTTATGTAGGAGGATTTCTTTATTCTTCAGGTACTTCAGGCTATGCATGTATTTTGGAATGTAGTTCATGATATCTGCAACCTACTTTCAAATGGATCAGCAAAAAAGATCACCATTTTTTTAAAATACTCTAATTGCCCAAAACTTACCAGAGACAGACAGACAGAAATTGAAAACAACGATGGGAAAAGGCTAACAACTGATAAATCTGAGTGAAGGGGGATATGGGTGCTCCATAGTATTCTTTCGACTTTTATGTATCTTTGAGGTTTTTCAAAATAAAGAGCTGGGAGCAAGCACTAATGAGGACTTTCTAATGGCATATTAACTAAATGCATCTAGCTCCACTCTTTTCCATGCCCCTCCCCAATTATAGAAGAGGGATAAAATTCTCAAGGAGAAGGAACAGAGGATTATAGAAGTGACAACAACACAATTTAGGGAGTTGGAAAACAAATGGGCAAATGTAAGTGACTTTGCCAACTGGAAAAAGAAAGCTGCAACCAATGCCAGAAAATGACAAATCTTTTCTCATGTTCATGATCTGTAGGAAAAACCCCAAACTTGTTGTCTTGACATATCAAATCCATTAAGGTCTTTGCCATGAATATCTTTCCATACTCATTTCCTGCCTCTCAACAGGCTCTGTGAATTGTAAGAGAGCCAAACTACATGTGATCTTTTTCCTATCTATGATCTTTCTTAAATCTAAGACTTTACTCAACATGTTCCCTCTTTGCAGCATGGCCTTGTCAACTTAGTAAACTCTTCTATTACCTTCCAAGACTCACCTCAGTGTCACCTCTTCCCAAAAGTTGTCTTTCCTTCCAAATCAGGTTAAAGTGAACTATCCTCATTAGTCTCTTAGCATCCTGTCTATACACGTGATAGCACTTGTAATATTACAGTGTGGTTACTAGTTGACAGGCTTGTCTGTCCCCAGAGACTCTACACTACAAGGAGGCAGTGATGCCCTGTCAGCCACCATGGCATACCCACATCTACCTCAGTGCCTGGCACCCAGCCGGTACATGATACATGTTGGTTAAATGAATGAGTGATGGAATAAGCGTTTTATAGCTGGCTGATTTAACATCTGGCAGTCAGTAGAAATAACTGTTGAAATAAACTAAGAGGCTCTATCTCCCCATGCAGCAAGGAAGAGACTTCTGTGATTGTTATTCATAGACTGCTCCAGAAAACATAAGGATCTCAGAAGAAAATTGGCACACTGCCAAGCACTAATCCCAGTGAGTTTCTGAAAGGCATTTTTATGGCCTAGACAAACTCCTTTCAGCTTTTTCTATGTACAGTCAAGTTCTTATAACTCAAAATTTTATCTCATCAAGCACCTAAGTCATTATGTAGAAGGGGCAAGGGGAAAGGAGGATATGCAAGGAGAAGTGGGGTAAATACCACCACAGACTGTGAAGCAAGACTTCCGTGATCATCAAGCAATTGAAGTTTAAAGAGGTAGGAATTAACAAGGTATTTAAGTAGTCTAGACAATATAATAATAATAACCTAAACTAAGACAGGGATAGTGGGAATTGAGATGAGGTGAGAGATTTGGGACTTACTGACAAACAGAATTGACATGTTTAATATTAGAAATAAAAAGAAAAAAATAGGATGATTTCTGTATTTTTTTATTAGCCTTAATGAGTAGATTATAGGGTTATGAACTGAACTGGGAATATAAATTGAGCAGCAAACTTTATGGTTTGGGACATGCTGATCTTATGACATCTGTGATAGATGAATGCAAAAAATGCCAGATAAACACATGTAAATATATATATATTTAAACTCAAGAAAGAAGTCAAGGTTAGGGACTGGTTTGGAAGTTGACAGATTGTTACATAGTAACTTAAACTCTGAGTGTGAATGAAATAATTCAAGTTAAGTGTTTAGAATAATAATAAATCCAAAAACATGATGTTGGTTAATACCAAAATATAGAGCTGAATGGAGAGAAGAGCTAGCAAAGCACTAGCAGAGGTCAGAAAAGAAAAAGTGGTTTGGAAGCCAGACAAGGAAAGAAATCTCAAGGTAAGAGGACTAGTCAACACAAAGTGCATGTATGAAAAGGACTGAAGTGGATTTATTGGATTTGGCCTGTTAGGGGTGGTTTGTGCATTTAGCAATAGACCTTTCGGGGAGTCAGTTCTGTGGATAACAGACAATTGTTTTTTCTATCATGCATAGGAGATGAAGCAGAAAAGGGAATGTAAGCTCCTGTTTTTGTTATGAAGGAACAGAACAAAATAGGATATTAACTAAACAGGGAGATGAGATAAAATGTTCCAGGACCCAATTACAATGTGGTAGTGGTGGAAATTGCCCCCACATCCCAAAGCAACTCTCCGACACTACCAGGTATCTGAGAATTCAACTCAATTCTGACACTATCCATCCAGAATAGGGTCAGAATCCGCAGGTTAAGGGCTCAGTCCTGCAAGACTGCCTCCCATGCCCAGCCCCCCAACACCCCCCCCAAACATCAGATGCCAGTCTCAAACCCAAGGTGTTACCAGTGCTTCTGATGTACCGGCGACAAATTGGAGGTCTCAACTACGCCCTCCTTGGACTTCAGGTGCCAGTCTCAACACCAGGTTGTCACCTGCACTTCCGATAAACTGGCTATAAATCAGAAGTTCCCACAACCCCTTCCTTGGGTTTGATTAATTTGCCAGAGCTGCTCACAGAACTCAAAGAAACACTTTACTTACTAGATCACTGATTTATTATAAAAGGTTATAACTCAGGGGCGCCTGGGTGGCTCAGTCATTAAGCGTCTGCCTTCGGCTCAGGTCATGAGCCCAGGGTCCTGGGATCAAGCCCCACATCGGGCTCCCTGCTTGGTGGGAAGCCTGCTTCTCCCTCTCCCACTCCCCGTGCTTGTGTTCCTGCTCTCCCTATCTCTCTCTCTCTGTGTCAAATAAATAAATAAAATCTTAAAAAAAAAAAGGTTATAACTCAGAAACAGCGATATAGAAAAGATTCATAGGGCAAGGCATGGGGAAAAGGCATGGGACTTCCATGACCTATTCAGGCGACCCACTCCCCCAGGACCTCCTCAAGTTCACCATCCCAGAATCTCTCTGAACGCAGTCCTTTTGGGTTTTTATGGAAGCTCCATTACATAGGTATGATTGATTAAATCATTGGCCATTGGCAATTGATTCAACTTCAAGCTCCTCTCCCTTCCCTGGAGGTCTGGGGGCGGGACTGAAAGCTCTAATCCTCTAATCACATAGTTGGTCCTCCTGGCAACCAGTCCTCATCCTTAGATGGGATATAAGAGTCACTTTATTAACATAATAAAAGACACCTCTTACCCCTCCCCCTCATCACTTAGGAAATTACAAGGGTTTTAGGAGTTCTGCCAGAAAGGGACAAAGATAATATATATTTCTTATTTAAAGAATCACAAAATCACATGAGAGTTAAAGGAAAATCTTGGTTTTAAGATGAAAAATAAGCATGATTAAAGACTATGTGAGAGATTAAATTTCCATACATTCATAACTAAATAACAAGTGTTAATATATTTATAAAGACAATTTATGAAACAAGGAAGAACAGAGACTAGATAGGATGTAGCCTTGAACATGAAAAGGGAATCTTCTTCCCTTACCTGAGACAGAAAGAATAGAGACAAAAGCACAGCAAAGGAAACAAATGACATAATGAAAAGGCAACCTACTTACAGAACGGGAGAAAATAAACCCATGCATATATGGTCAACTACCAGTTGACAAAGGAACCAAGAATACCAACGGGGAAAGGATAGTCTTTTTAATAAATGGTGTTGGAAAAACTGGATATTCATATATTGGACCCCTATCTTATGCCACTCACAAAAATTAACTCAAAATGGATTAAAGACTTCAATGTAAGGACTGAAACAAAAAATCTCCTAGGAAAAAAACATGGAATATTATTCAGCCTTAAAAAAGGAGATCCTACCACTTATGACAATGTGGATGAAACTGGAGGGCATTATAATAAGTAGAATAAGCCAGATTCAGAAAGACAAATATTGCGTGATCTCATTTATATGTGGAAATAAAAAGGAAAAAAAGCTGAACTCATAGTAAGAGAGGGTAGAATGTTGGTTACCAAAGGCTAGGGTATCAGGGGAAAAGGGGAGATTTAAAAAAAGAGAGAAAGAGTGGCACCTGGGTGGCTCAGGTTTCGGCTCAGGTCATGATCTCAGGGTCCCGGGATCGAGCCCCACGGTGGGCTCTGCACTCAGCGGGAAGCTTGCTTGTCTCCCTCTCCCTCTGCACCTTTCATAGCTCGCACACGCTAGCACACTCTCTCTCTCAAATAAATAAATAAATCTAAAAAAAGAGAGAAAGAAATAAAGTAAAATGGTGGTTGCAAAGGGCTGTGGAGAAGTGGTCGTGGTGAGTTACTGTTTACAGAGTTTCAATTTTGCAAGATGAAAAGAATTCTGGAGATGGATGGAGGTGATGGTTGCACAACAACATGAATAGAGTCAATATGGCTGAACTGTACATTAAAAATAGTTAAGGTTGTAAGTTTTATGTTATGTGCATTTACCACAGTAAAACAAAATTGGAAAAAATAATTAAAAGATGTTTCTGGAAAAAAAAAAAAGAATAGAGATAAGGAGAACAGAAAATTTCCTATGTTCCTCAGATACAAATCCAGTGTGCTTACTATGGCCTCAAAGAATCCAAAGGACCTGCACTTCCTGCCCCCACCTACACCCCAGCCCTCCAACCTCAGTTCCCACAATCTTCTCTCACTCACCATGCTCCAGCCATACTAAATTCCTAGCTCTTCCCAGCCCCAACTGCTTCAGAGACTTGGAGCTCTATGCTCTGCTGCCTGCAGTGCACGTGTCCTTCTCCACATTGCCTGCCCCTACCCTATTTCAACTTGTCACATAGCTTAGAAAACAGAGAGCAACTGGGGGAAGACTGACATTAAATCTGGAAGAAATATGACAATACATCCCATCTAAGGTAAGGGAGACTCCATTCCTATAAATGACTGTGAATTTGAATGAGCCAGCCTCTCTCTCTCTCTCTCTCTCTCTCTATATATATATATATATATATATATATATATACATATATATGTAAATTATATGCTTAAGATATGGAAATGTGAAGTAGGAAACCTTCGCAGTCAGAGGTAGACTCCTGCAGAGAAGCTTTCTGCAGAGTATCTTTCTACAAATCTCTATTAACTGAACAGAAAAATTAAAGAAGTCAGCAAGAATTTCTTTGGAATATTTCTCTTAAACTATGTTTCCTTCATAAAAATAACAAGTTACAGATAAAAATTAGAAGAGGTGGTTGGCAACTAAAAAATACAAGTCATTGCTGAGCCACAGACTTAGAAGACAGAGAAGGATATTCTAGTCAAAGTAGCCAGAAAGACCAAGTGTAGATATTTGGAAGGAGGAGCCCAGGTAAAGGTTGTCCAACTGAGAACCAAGAAAGAGAGAGTTGACACCTATGCTTCATCATAAGGTAACAGGGAACATTTCATGATACATGTAAGACCCCTATGTTATAAATGAAGTTTTCTTCATTAATCTTGTACAAGATCTATTCAGCTAGACACAATGTTAGAAAAGGTATCCTACCATTTAGAAATGCTCCCCACAAGGTAATGAGCCAGACAATGCAAACAGGTAATGTGGCAGAAGGAGGTGAAGACCCAGATCCTATTAGCTCAATCATTGAGATCTACAGGGTTATCTGAGATGTCTGTCAGTGAAAGGCAAAGTGTTCCAGTGAAGGATGCAGAATGGAAGAAGACTCATAGATCCTCAGTAACTAAGTATACGACGTGGAACAACTAGTAGCATCCATGAAGGAAGGAATCTGACCAGAGTTCTCCACTTTTAGTAACAAGGAAATTCTGGGAATGAGAAAAGATCTAGAAAGCAGATTATGAATGTTAGAACATTTATGTTAGAAATGGAATTTAAAGATTTAGAAGGGCTTCTCCCTCTAATTAAAGCATTCTCTCCCTCCTGTCAGACAATGGTAAAGTATCACTAAGCAGGACGAGCGCAGATCTCTTTCCAAGTTGTGGATCTCTAAGCACATGTCATTCGAAGTGCTTAATTACTACTCCTTCCTTCCTCCTTCCCACTGCAATAGTCAATTGCTGGCTCTTGGCCTTTTGGGTGAAAACCTCCTTTCTAGGTCATAACTTGGCTACAGTTTCAAAGTCCTCTCATCCTGAGCCTTTGTGAAGCCTTTCTTGCTTGCCTCTTTGGCTTTCCCACCACTCCTTCCCCCAACTTTTTTATGGCATGACCCATACTCTTACACACCTCCCTGAACTCTGGACACCTGCTTGATCCTGAACCCATCCTCTTACCCTTCTCTTGACATCCAACTTCCTCTGGATAGATTCTGGCTCACCTTGACTTCCCGTATCTCTGTGCTCTGATTACCACCTGTGGTGGACCAATGTTGCACGGCTCAGATCCCATTTCAAGGAAGAACTTGCTGCACCAGCTGCTTAAAGTGCTGTCAGTAGACAGCCTTTAGCTGTCAGACCTGTTAGGGGTTGCGGAGAGCTGCCTTGCCTGATGTCATACTCCTTCCTGTGCTATCCTATATCCAGTGACTCACTGATGTAGGAGTATAAAGTCCTGGCCAGCTAGGCCCAACTTAGACCATTCTTGCTCCTGAGCTCCACTTGAAGTTGAACTTACACTGCAGCTTGACTTTTCCCTCTACACATTCCTGCTTCTTTCCTTTGTCTCTCTTCCACATGTTTTAATTCCAAGGACTCTCCTTAATAAACATCCTGTATGGTAAATTCCCTCTGAGCACCTGCTTTCCAGTGACTTCAGTCTGCAACACCACAGATGTTATATGTGTGTGCATGCATCCATTTTCACATTTCACTTACCTTTCCAAAGAGTAATGAAAATTTTCTAATACTTACAAAATGAGGAGAATATTATAAGCCCCCATGTACACTTTTGTAATATAATTGTAATATGATTAGATTCTTTTGCTAAAATCTGCATTCTATCCTGAGTTCTCCAACCTCCAAATAGCTTCAAAATTTGCATACATTAAGGATTCCCTCTATTGCTTTAAAGTTTTAGAGGTTTTGAAAAATGCATAGTGTCATGGATACACCATTACACTGTCAATGTAGAATAGTTTAATCACCCTAAAAAAAAATCCCCTGAGTTTCACATATTCCACCTCCTCCACCATAAACCTCTGGCAACCAATGATCTGCTTACTGTCTCTATTAGTTTTGCCTTTTCCCAAATGTCATATAAATGAAATCATACAGTATGTGGCCTTTTCAGACAGCCAAAACAATTTTGGAAAAGATGAACAGGTAAGAATACTCACTCTTGCTGATTTCAAAGCTTATACAAAGCAACAGTAATCAAGACAGTGTGGTATTGGGCGCCTGGGTGGCTCAGTCGTTAAGCGTCTGCCTTCAGCTCAGGTCGTGATCCCAGGGTCCTGGGATCGAGTCCCGCATCGGGCTCCCTGCTCGGCGGGAAGCCTGCTTCTCCCTCTCCCACTCCCCCTGCTTGTGTTCCCTTTCTCACTGTGTCTCTCTCTGTCAAATAAATAAATAAAATCTTTTAAAAAAATAAAAAAAAAAGACAGTGTGGTATTGGCGTAAGGACAGACATACAGGTCAAATGGAATGGAATGGAGAGTCTAGGAATAAGCCTACATGTCCATGGTTAACTAATTTTTGACAGGGATGTCAACACCATCCAATGGGGAAAGAATCATTTTTTTCAACAAAGAGGGCTGGGAAACTTGATAACTACGTACAAAAGAATAAAGTTGGACATTTCCTTATACCATTAATAAAAATTAACTTCAGTTCTTCTCCCCAAGGAAGAATTGGTTCTGTGTCCCTACTTAGTTTTCCTACAGAATTCTGTGGTTGCTTATATCCTAGCTTGAATCACCAGCTGTTTTAAGTTTTACTCCTTTGTTCAGTCACTCTGAATGTTCCTTGGGAATAGGGATGATCTTCCTGTTCTGAATCCCAAGGGCCTAGAATCCACACAGTAGCTGCTTAAGTAAATGTTGTTAAAAGAAAGAATGTAAGAAATAGTTGGATTAATAACAAAGATAAAGGGAAGGGTTTGGTTTTGCTTTAGAATAGGAAACAGCTGCAAAAGTTTATGAAAGTGTAGTGTGATGGAGCAAATTTAAGGATAAGGTATAAGAACAAGAGATCAGATTCTCTAGGGTAGAGCAGACCCAAGGGGTGTATGGGTGGGACTGAAGGCCTTCCCTCATGTGGACTGAAGGTATTTCCTAACGTGGAGGCCCTTAATGTAAAGAAAAGGTCAAAGTTGCTAGAAACACGGGCCTATGTTGTCGTTCTATCTAACAGCAATTGGATAGAGTTGAAATTTGTCAGCTGAAGTTTTTCTGAGAGTTGGCAGGAGAGCCTGTGGAATAGACAATAAAAAGTCAGGTCGCCAATATCTTCAGAAATGTGGGAAGGACATAAAACGGGAGGAGGGCAACACAAATAGCATAGATTTAAAAAGAAGTTACAGGCATAGCCTTTTTAGTTTAGGAAATATTTTCTTGGACGTGAGAGTATGAACTAAATAAGTTTTAAAATTGTTTTAGCAGAGCCTCTAGGCCACTTCCATAATTCCTTCTAGGTTCTGTCAAACAATTGTTGGTCTGCAGTACTGTTTACAAGAAGACCCTGTAAAATGTCAAAGGATCTGCACCAATTTCTACTGATATTTATCTTCTGTTGCCTTGCCCGTTACATCAAATGCCTTGAACCATCATAAGCATTGTATTTTAACCAGCATGAAAATCTTCCTTGGCAATTTTGTGGCACTACACGCACTCTCTTGGCATATCTTTTAGTAGCCAGAAAGGGTCAAAATAGTTCTCAAAAACAAGTTAATTACAGTAAAAAGAACCATGATAGAAGAGCAAACAAACAAACTTGTGAAGGTCAGTCCAACTGCAAAAAGCACAAGCTAATCCACTAGCTCTCATTGGCTGAGAGAGTACAACCATAATAAGCAATTACCATACTAACTTTATTGAGGGCTTTCTGTATGTCTACTATGTGTTACGCATTTTACACGTGTTAATGTTAATCCTCCGAACAATTATTTGGTGAGAGGATACTCTTATTATCCCTATTTTTATGGAGGAGAAAATGGAGGGAGTGGTTAACATTAAGGCAATCTGATTCCCAGTCATATAACCTAATCACCTTACTATACTACTCCCTTAAATCTCTCTATTCTACTGGTTGATTGGATATGAGAAAGATATATACTAATTACACACACACACACATACACATATTGGTACGTATGACATGAAAAATTCTATAAAGAATTGGCACTCCATGGGGAAACACTAACTGAGGTATAATTGCATTATTAAAAGAATGTACTAGAAAATGGCTGGAAATGGCAGTAGAAATTCAGAGGTCTACTTCTCATTCCCTGGACACTACTATCTTTAACACCTCTGTGCTTCTACACAAGCTTTTTTTCAGTGCCTACATTGCCCTTTCTACCCTTAGCTGCCTATTGAATAATTATTACTACTCATCCTTCATGATACATAATATTATCACTTCCTCCATGGAAATTTCTCCAAATCTCCCAAGCAGAATTAGTCATGCACTTGGCTGGCTTCTCATTACTTTGTTTATATACTTTTTATACCATCTGTAAATGTTCAGTGCAGGAAACAGAAACCACTAAGTACTTCAAGCAGACTGAGATTTAATACAGAGAATTAGATGCTTACAAAGTTGTTGCAAGGGTTCTAGGATAGGTGTCCTGAAATGACTATCAGAACACTACAGAACTGACCTTAGCACAGGAAGACCCACCATCCCTATGATCGGGGATCAGAAAATCCAGAGTTGGAAAGCTATCAGTACTTCAACTGAGGGGCGCCTGGGTGGCTCAGTTGGTTAAATGTCTGCCTTCAGCTCAGGTCATGATCCCAGGGTCCTGGGATCGAGCCCTGCATCGGGCTCTCTGCTCAGCAAGGAGCCTGCTTCTCCTCTCCCTCTGCCTGCCACTCTGCCTACTTGTGCTCTCTCTCTGTCAAATAGATAAATAAAATCTTTAAAAAAAAATACTTGAACTGAAATTGCCTCCTGGCAGCCACAAAGTTGGTAAATGGGGATGCCGCAGCAGAATAATCACAGGCCCCAGGACCTTGCTGACAGAAATTAACCAAAGGGGCAGGAATTTGTCCTTCCAAGTCATACATGCATCCAACAAATCGGTAGAATCTAATTTATCCAGAACCCTCGCTGAAAGGGAGTCTAGGAAATATCATTTTTAAAAACAAAGCTTGCCAAAAGGAAGAAACTGAAGCTCAGTAAGACAATTCATGTCACCTGCCACAACACCTTGCAGGGTGTATTTTCATGTATCTGGTTTCATTAGTGGCTCATGGTTGCTCTTCTCCCAAGAGAAGGAGAGTATATGCTGTGAAAGCTCACCTGATTCACTTCTGCTGCTTTCTACTGGAAAACTGCATCACAAGACCAGCCAGATTCAAGGGACAGGGGCGTATACCTCCCCTTTTGATGAAAGGAGTTACACAGAATCCATGGACATTTTTATCTACCACACTCATTGTCTTTCACCTATTTCTCCATAATTAGGTTAAAAATCCTCATATACCATGTTTTGATATTGATTCTCATTTGCTGAGTGCCTGGCACAGAGCAAACTGCTCCATATGGGGCCGAACAAACAATAGACTGCATAGTAGGCAGTGGTTGGAATACAAAGATATGTGGGATACAAGACACGGTCCCTGCTCCCAAGGACTTTGCCATCTGGTAGAAGAGGGTAAATGGTAAGGCGAGATTAAAAGGGCCTTTCCAAACAATAGAAAAGGCACTACTCCAACAGGAAAATGCAACACCAATTACCTTAATTGGGACACCCAGGTCAGAAGAGCAAGTGCACATTATACACGGTGACGGGGAAATTAAGCCCCACACTGTGTTTTGAGAATAAGATTTGGATTCTGAATAGTGGGGCATAATTAGTAGGTGGGACCATGTGAGAAACTGCCCGGGGATAAGAAAGTAAACTGCATGTTCAAAGAAGTAGAGGCTGCCCACTTGGCCTGCAGCAAGAATGGTGCCAAAACACAGTGGGAGGCTCAAGGGGCACCTTGCAGGAATCCTGCTGGAATTTCATCTTGCTAGTGATAGGATCTTAAAGCAGAAGAGCATTGGGATGACTACTATGTCCAGGGAGAGGACCATGGCAGCATATGTCCGATGGACAAAAAAGGGAGGGATGGGAAAAGTAGAAAGAAGCAAGTATGATGAGGACTAAAACCTCATGCTGGCACTGAGAGTGGCTAAGAGGAAGCTGGGGGATTGAGTCCCCGCTGTTCTTTAAGATGCACTACTTCATTTGACCCTTCAATCATCCTGTGACATAGACGTCAACACTACCATCTTACCGACGAGGACAGTAAAGTTCAAATCATTTACGGGCGCCTAGGTGGCTCAGTCGGTTAAGCATCGGACTCTTGGTTTTGGCTCAGGTCATGATCTCAGGGTGGTGGCATTGAGTCCAGCATCCAGACCCACATCGGGCTCCGCGCTCAGCATGGAGTCTGCTTGGGATTCTCTCCCTCTCTCTCTGTCCCTCCCCCTGCTCGTGCTTTCACTCTCTCAAATAAATAAATAAATCTTTAAAAATAATTCAGATAATTCAGATAACTAGCCCACTCATTAATGGAATAGCTGCTTCTTTTAACTTTGAGTTAAAGGTTGTATTTCGCTCTTCTCGGGACACAAAAATATTTTATTACCAAACTTCTATTGTGCCACAAGTTTGTTCAAGGTCCTCACTAAGTGATGAGCAGGTCTCTAGCATAGTAAGACATCGCCCCTGCCCTCTCTATTTCTGCTAACATGGTGGAGAAGGAAATGGACACTTCAAACAAAATGCAAGGGATAGAAGAGGAGGAGACAGAAAAAGGAAGACCAAGCACAGCAGCATTCAGCCCCTTAGTTCCAACATAGGCATTAAACATTCATTCAGTATATATTTAGCACTTAATAAGTGCAAGCCCTGCGGAGGGTGATGGGAAAAAAAAAATGAATCAAACACGATTCCTATCTCTCCAAGTAGTAGAGGAAATGGGCATGTAACACATAAGAGCTGTGACTACTGCAAGGCATGATACCACCTTCTCCTCTGGAATCCCACATCACCTCAATCAAACAAATCTTCTTTCCCTTAAATGCAGAACTGTCACCAAGTGATATCATCCAGCCTCCTAGCTTCAGTTCCCATCAAGAGCTGATGACTCCCAATCTCTACCTCAAATTCAGATTTTCCCCTGAGCTCCTGACTTATAAACACAATTGGACAACTCTTGATGTCCCTTGGGATCTCAAACTTGTATTCATTCATTTAACAAATATTTACCAAGCACCTATCCTAGGTCCCT
Source organism: Neomonachus schauinslandi (assembly GCF_002201575.2). Taxonomy (NCBI): domain Eukaryota; kingdom Metazoa; phylum Chordata; class Mammalia; order Carnivora; family Phocidae; genus Neomonachus; species Neomonachus schauinslandi. The sequence goes on from NC_058413.1 coordinate 49,000,807, forward strand.
GGTGCCACTTTGTTCTAGGTACCACCAGAGAAACAATAGTGGACTAGAAAAGGTATAGCTCCTCCTGGATCTTACATTTTAGTGGGGCAGGGAGAAGGCAGATAACCTAAGTCAGGGAAGGGGGAACAGGAGCTCTGTGCATTGCAGGTGCTGGCCGTGAGAGGGTGCTCAGAGAATGTCCCATTAGATGAGTTCTGAGTAGAGACTCAAGAAATTCTAGAAGTTTCTAAGATTTAAGCATAAAAAAAAAATTAACCCTCCAAAGAGTCCAGAGTCTGTTTTTTCAAATATCCCATTGTCCTGTACTCACAGTCTTGGAGAATGTTGCATCCAATCCCTAGAGCCACATGCCCGAGGTCATCTTCCTCTGTGACCTCTACATTTGTGGGAATAAGCCTCCTCTCACCCATCCTGAGTTCCTGCCAGCCCCAAGTGGGAACTTACGACCTCACAGAGGTATCAGGTAGAATCCTCTGCCACTTGTCCGCCTCTCCTTGGCTCCTTCCCCTGGGAGAAGGAGTGATGGATCTAGTAGGCCAGATGGAGAGAGTCTCTCATCTACCCGTCCTGTTTCTCTAGTGGTCTCGGGCAGCCCTTCTCAAACTTTCATGGGTGCAGGAGACAGCTGGAGCATCTCATTCAAATGCAGACCCTGATCCAGTCTGTCTTTGCTGAGGCCTGAGATTCTGCATTTCTCTTAAACTCTCAGGTAGGGCCAATGCTGCTGGTCTGTGGACCATAGTTTGGGTAACACGGGTGTGCAAGGAATGAGAAGGCTTCCGTCCTTCATGCTAAGTACCTTCTCAGCAGCTCCTCCTCACCTGTGGGGCCTAATAGATGGGCTTAAGAGCACATGTGAGGAAACCCATTTTCACTTCGAATCCAAGCCAAATCCACCAATCCAGGTTTATCAGATTAAAGCCTATATATTGCTTTCTATTTGACACCTATCTATTCCTCAACTGGTTCAGAAGTCAGGAGAGAGAAGAGGAAGGTATTGTTATTTTACAGATGGGAAAACAGATGCTTAATGAAGTTGAACAATGGATTTCAAGTGAAACATGGAGGGAGTGCAGACTCAGATTTGAAGCCTCTCAGTTTGAGCCTAGCATTTGCCCCATTACGTGCAGTTTTATACTGTTTCCCGTAAAATGGCCCTGCCCACATGATCTGGTCCCTCTTCACCAACGATTCCTGGCTTGTAGTGAATGACACTGCAGTCACTGTCCCCTGTCCTGTACCCTCCTCCTCACCAGTCACAGCTTCCTTATCCCTGTTTGCTTCTTGGCCATCTTCTTACCTATCAACATGCAGATCAAGGTCTGTCTTCTTTCTGAAGCTTTTCTTTGATGTTTCAGCAAGAAATAATCCCTTCCTATTTGTCTCTTGCTTTTTGCTATATACAGAATTTTGCTGTATACAGAATGTGTTTATAAGTCAGAAGCTCAGGGGAAAATCTGAATTTGAGGTAGAGATTGGGAGTCATCAGCTCTTGATGGGAACTGAAGCTAGGAGGCTGGATATCACTTGGTGACAGTTCTGCATTTAAGGGAAAGAAGATTTGTTTGGTTGAGGTGATGCAGGATTCCAGAGGAGAAAGTGGTATCATGCCCAGGCAGGCCTGGCCATAACGCATAAGCAGGTCATCACAAATGCCATCAAATGCAGCTACCTCTTCTGGATTTCCTTGGACAAACCTAGCAACTTCTTGGAAAGTTTTCTGTTGTCACAAGAGGCAAAACAACCAACAATACCATTTATCATTTATGGAAAGCACTTTAATAATTCACTGCTTCAATTAACATTTGCCATTAATCAAGATTTCATATCTGAAAACATCATACCCAAGCTCAGCAGGTTGGTTTAGAATCAAGCTCCATCTGTCTCTCATGAAGCCCAGGGGGATGGACACAAGGAGACAAATGCCAGGCCTACTTAAAGCTGGAAGTGGGGGCCACCTTCCAAAGCAGGCTGCTCCTAGGAGCTGGGTACCCGATGGAGTTAGGAAAAGCAGCCTTCCACCTCCAAAAGAGGCCTGGACTTTCCAAAGGAAACAACAGAGTGTTTTCTCTATATGAGAGGAAGAGATTACTACTTAGTTTAGGTCTCTGTCACCTACCCTTTATTTTTTATTTTTTAAATTTTATTATGTTATGTTAGTCACCATAAAATACATCATTGGTTTTTGATGTGGTGATCCACAATCCATTGTTTTCATATAACACCCAGTGCTCCATGCAGTATGTGCCCTCCTTAATACCCATCACCGGGCTAACCAATCCCCCTTCCCCCCTCCCCTCTAAAACCCTCGGTTTGTTTCTCAGAGTCCATAGTCTCTCGTGGTTCATCTCTCCCTCCAATTCCCACCCCCCATTTTTCCCTTCCTTCAACTAATGTCCTCCATGCTATTCCTTATGTTCCACAAATAAGTGAAACCATATGATAATTGACTTTCTCTACTTGACTTATTTCACTTAGCATAATCTCCTCCAGTCCCATCCATGTTGATGTAAAAGTTGGGTATTCATCCTTCCTGATGGCTGAGTAATATTCCATTGGATATATGGACCACATCTTCTTTATCCATTCATCTGTTGAAGGGCATCTTGGCTCTTTCCACAGTTGGCTATTGCGGACATTGCTGCTATGAACATCGGGGTGCATATGGCCCTTCTTTTCACTACATCTGTGAAACTCGACCATTCTCTAACACCATTCACAAAGATAAACTCAAAGTAGATGAAAGACCTCAATGTGAGACAGGAATCCATTAAAATCCTAGAGGAGAACATAAGCAGTAACCTCTTTGACATCGCCCACAGCAACTTCTTTCAAGATACATCTCCAAAAGCTAGTGAAACAAAAGCAAAAATAAACTTTTGGGACTTCATCAAGATAAAAAGCTTCTGCACAGCAAAGGAAACGGTCAACAAAACAAAGAGGCAACCCACAGAATGGGAGAAGATATTTGCAAATGACACTACAGATAAAGGGCTGGTATCCAAGATCTATAAAGAACTTCTCAAACTCAACACCCAAAAAACAAATAATCCAGTCAAAAAGTGGGCAGAAGTTATGAAAAGACACTTCTCTGAAGAAGACATACAAATGGCTAACAGACACATGAAAAAATGTTCATCATCATTAGCCATCAGGGAAATTCAAATCAAAACCACACTGAGATACCACCTTACACCAGTTAGAATGGCCAAAATGGACAGGGAAAGAAACAACAAACGTTGGAGAGGTTGTGGAGAAAGGGGAGCCCTCTTATACTGTTGGTGGGAATGCAAGTTGGTACAGCCACTTTGGAAAACAGTGTGGAGGTTCCTCAAAAATTTAAAAATAGAGCTACCCTATGACCCAGCAATTGCACTCCTCGGTATTTACCCCAAAGACACAGATGTAGTCACCTACCCTTTAATACAGGATTATTTCCCTCCATTTCTTCCTTTCCTACAAACTGGAAAGACAATCTGTACCAAAACAGACAGAGCTTGTCCCCATATTTGATCATTTATAATCTGATCATTTGCTGATAACTGTTTCTACCATAAGGTAGCACTGCCCCCATGCACAGGAAACAAGCAAGAAAGGATACTTTTTACCCTTTGTTGTTACCAATGTACCATTATGTCTGCCATTCTAAGATGTATAAAATCTTTTTTTTTTTCTGAGGGGGGGCAGGGAGAGCACAACTGGGGAGGGGCAAAGGGAGAAGGAGAATGAGAATCTCTCTGACTGAGCCACCCAGGCACCCCATATAAGATCTTATTTAAAAAACTGGGACTGCCATAGCATGTTTTACTGAAATGAAACCATATTAACAGATTATTCGATAGCATCAAATGACCGGAGTCTGCTATTTGACTTAAATACCAGTTACTCAATCTCTCTGAGCCTCAGTTTCTCCACCTATAAAATGGAAGTGATATAGTATGCAATTCAGAAGGTTGTTGTAAGTATTAAATGAAGCACTGAAAAAGCACTTTGCACATGACCTGTCTCCTAGGAAGCACTAAAATGCTTTAACCACGTGCTACAGGTGAGCTGCATTTCATACCCTCCGGGAATAAATGTGAGCACACATCCTTTATTTTTTCAATTATACACTTTGGCCCTTTCATTCATTCTACAAACATTTATTGAATGACTACTATGGACTGGGCATTGTTCTAGGAGTTAAGGACCCATTCAAAACTCTTGCTCCCATGAAACTTGCAGTCAAAGTCTGGAAGAGATAAAGGAATAAATTCATAGCTAGCCACTCATTCAACTATTCATTCATCTCTCACCACTCCTTCCCCATCCCCCAAACTAGACCCTAAACCATTAGCTAGTTTGGGTTAGAGAGATGACAGATAGATAAAAATGACTCAGAAAATGTTAGGTGTTGACAAGTGCTAACTTGAAAGTATCTGAGTGATGGGAGTGGGGGGCTATCCTAACTTGGGTGTCCAAGAAAGTCCCCTCTGATGCTGGAAGGTAGTCAGAAGAAGTGCAACACAGGCGAATGTAACATCTGGTGCCTGGGCCCCGAGGTGGGAATAAACAGCCCATTCCAGGAACAGAAAGTCGTGTAGCTGGGGTGCAGCGGGCAGAGGAAGAACCGTGAGAGAAGAGACAAGAGAGGGGGTCAGGCCTTGGAGGGTCTGTGGGCCAGGATTGGGAGATCTGCTTTTATTATAAGCAGGAAGGGAAGCCCCTGGAGTGGTTTAGCAGGAGAAGGGCAAGATCGATTTCTATTTTCAAAAGTTTACTCTGTGCAGAGAGTGAATTCTACAGGGGCAGGAGCTGAAACAGAGCTTAGGAGGCTAGTAAACCAGAAAAGCAATGCCAGTGGCCCAAGCTAGCAGCACACAAGCAGACGGGTTCACTTTGATTTTGGAGGTAGAATCATTAAGGATTACTGGTAGAGTAGAAATAGGGAAAGGAAAAACAGAATCCAAGATTTCTGGCAACTTTGAGAAATCCAGTCCCTCCGCCTTGAAGCCACCATCACGCCCAGACATGCAAGAGCACTAGAGGCTTGCTCATTTGAAGGACTCCACCTTGCTTCCAAAAATATACGAAGAAGGACAACTGGAAAGCACATGCATTCCCGAGCCTGCCAGTGCCCGCTTCTATCGCATCAGATCAGAGGATGCTGGTCTACAGCTGCAGCAACAATCCCTGTAAAGACTCTTCATTGCCACAGCACTGCCTCAGCCTGGGATTCCGAGCCTGTAACTCGGTCAGCACGAAAATATATGCCTAGGCTTCCCCCCCCACAGTTCCACTGCGGTGGCTGAACCTGCTGCCTTTGCCAACCTCAACCACATATTGAAGCAAAGCTCCCAACCCCACTGAAGGCCTGAAGTGTTGCACGCTTGGCCACAGGCTAGGCTCGCCCATGGACATCTCCTGTTCGGGGTCCTCTGTATCATTTCCAGCCCTGGGCCTCATGTTTGCCATGTAGATGGACTCTAAGAGTTTTCCTATCATCAAATCTTCTCATACAGATTATCCCATGTCTTCCCCTGAGCTCAGCATTTGCTTAGAGGGAAAACGCCCTTTTGAACCTAGTCCCACGGCAAAGTAGGCCTACTGGCCATACATTTAAATAAATAATCATTCACGTGTTTTGCTCACAATGAGGAAATCTTCCCAATTGCTATCTCCATCTATAGAAACAGAAGAACTGCCATAAAGCCAAATTTTCTACCTCAAAAGTTACCTACTAATATAAATAATATTGAACTTATATTTCTCCCCTAAAAAATGTGACTGTGTATAAATGTATTCTGAAAAACAAAGGTGGTAGATGAGCCAAAGCAAATATGGAGACTGACAATCCAACGGGAACACAAATTATCTTGGTGGCAGGTGGGGAGCATGCCATTTTGAGGTAAGACGAACTGACTCTCAAATTAATTGGAGCAGGCAGCATCCATTCTGCAGAGCGAGGAAGGGCCTTTTAGAGCTAGTGTGGTTCTTTCTGCAAAAGCAGGCCAGGCTCAGAGATTGCCAAATGCTCTTTAACACAGTAATGATGAGGTTTATTGTTTCAAGATGGGCAAGGCCCAGAGTCATACTGGTAACAAATTATTTCTCTCTTGGCATATATGAAACTGTGGTGTCTTTAATAAAAATAAGACCCACTTGAAATGTGTTTATATATTAGGTTAAATAGTAAAAAATAAACAAATAAAAAACCCAACTGGTTTTCAGTTTTCTCTTTAGGAAATGCAAGTTAAGTCTCACCTCACCTTTCCCAACCTAGCAATGAATTGAGAAGGCAACTGCAAGGAGCACAGTAGGGAAACGTGAGACATGACTAGAGTCTACCAAATGCAAAGGAGGAAATTCTTCATCCTTAAGTGTGAAGGGAGTTCCCCCGAGTGCAGAGGGAGGATGCAAGAATGGTCCTGAAGGACTCCGTGAGAGAGGTGCAGGGGGACAGGGGGAGTTGACACAGGCACAGAGAAGGAAGAGTCGATGGAAGAGAGTGCCCCCTGGGGCACATCTGGGCAGAGGATGAAGTTCGTCTTTCAGAGCGCAAACTAGACTGAGTTCTGAGCTTGTTCCTCCCACCCCATGCTCCTGTACTGAAATGACCTCATCCTTCCCTTCTGTTAGGATAGCTCTGCCTGTTTTTCTGATGGAGGACAGCCAGGCTCTGGCGGAGTAGCCAGAGGAAGACTTCGATGACCCTAGTCCCATCACAGGGCTCTGGCTGAGACATTCTTGAAGGGTGTTAGCCCATGTGGACTATTCGACCACAACTGGTTTTTAGCAGTGACCATCTCAACAAAGATCACCCCTCTGAATACAGGAGACACAACTGCCCCGCACAGAGGAGCAGAGCTGGAAAGAAAGGACCCTGCCACACACTGATGACAGTGTGAGGCCCGGGGCTCCACTCATGTGGGACCTCATGGAAGACGGGCAAATGTCTTTGCTCTCCATTCTTGGTTTATAGAACATACATATGTTCTAGTAAAATCAGTTGCATAGTTAATTTATATAAGCTGGAGATAAACTTCCCTTTTATTTCTTTTTAAATTATTATTATGTTCAGTTATGCAACATATAGTACATCATTAGTTTCTGATGGAGTGTTCAACCACTCATTAGTTGTGTATAACACCCAGTGCTCATCACATCACGTGCCCTCCTTAATACCCATCACCCTGTTACCCCCTCCCCCCTTCCTTCTGTAACCCTCAGTTTGGTTCCCAGAGTCCAGAGTCTCTCATGTAGACATTAGAAATCCAATGGAAGGGGGCGCCTGGGTGGCTCAGTTGGTTAAGCGACTGCCTTCGGCTCAGGTCGTGATCCTGGAGTCCTGGGATCGAGTCCCACATCGGGCTCCCTGCTCGGCGGGGGGTCTGCTTCTCCCTCTGACCCTCCCCCCTCTCATGTGCTGTCTCTCTCTCATTCTCTCTCTCAAAAATAAAGTCTTTAAAAAAAAAAAACTTTAAAAAAAAAGAAATCCAATGGAAGAAGTTTCAAAAGAAGATTTTAGCAGATGAGTATAGAAGGTTTCTATGTATAACACCCAGTACTCCATGCAGTATGTGCCCTCCTTAATACCCATCACTGGGCAACAATGGATCGTGGATCACTACATCAAAAACTAATGATGTATTGTATGGTGACTAACATAACATAATAAAATAAAATTTAAAAAAAAAGAAGGTTTCTGTGAATCAAAATCTAATCCCACACCGAAAGACAAATGATAAATGAGAGGAAATATTTGCAATATCCTAACAGATCAAGTATTAAGTATTTAGAATAAACATTCAAATGACAGCAATGGTGTGAATTTTTCACCTATCACACTGAAGATTTTAAAATGACAATGCTCAATGCTGGCAAGGGTGTAGTATAATGGTTTCTGGATAGCAATTCAGTAATAGGTTTCAAGACCTTTAAATACGTTCGTATACTCTGATCTGTGAATTCTGCTTCTGGAATAGATGCTAAGGAAACAATATAAAATAGGATCAAAGATTGAAGCACACACCTGTCCTTGGAAGCATTATTTATAAGAACAAACCAGGTGTCCAACATTTGGAGAATGATTAGGGAAGTTATGGTAAATCCATAGACTGGGACACAGTACTGCTGTTAAAATGATGCTTGTGAAAGCTTTTAATAATATAGGAAAATCGTCATGAATGTTCTTTTTTAAATGAACAATGCAAGATATTAATTTACATACACAATGTGATTTCAACTATGTAGAATTTCATTGCCAAAGATCTGGGAAGGAATAGATTAAAAAGCTATCAATAGCTCCTTTGAAATGATAGGATTGTTTTTTCTGCTTCTTTACACTATTATGATACTTCTACACTTTCTACAATGAGAATATGATTTTATAATTAAATATAAAACACAGATGCACCTTAAAATGAACCAAGACTCTGGATAAATGGCTGAATTCAAATGTGAGGTATGAGATTTATAAGATGAGCCTGCAGCATTTTGTTAGTGCCCCAAAACAAGGGAGCTCTTGAAGACTATTGAAATGGGTCCTGTCAAAAGAACATGAGGCCAACATGAAGAGGCTCCCATAAGCCAAACATGAGACAACCTGAGCTCCAAGAAGAAGACAAATATCTGCAAGTAACTGAGACACATTAAATATGTCAGAAACAACCCCTGAATTCAGAATGTTATGAAAATAAAAATCACTGGTCCTTTGGAAGCTCCAAGGGAACCGAATTGTTATTTAGAAAACTGGAAGATGAAGAGAAACAATGAAGCACTTATTCTGTTGTTGTTGTTGTTGTTGTTTTCTATACAAACTATACCTTAAGGTAGTGTTTCTCAAAGTGTGGTCCCTGGGTCAGCAGCATCACCTGAAAACTTGTTCCCAGTGTCACACCCCAGGTCCCACTTGAGACTGAATCACAATTCTGGGGTTGAGCCTAAAAGGGTTAAAAGTAGGTTCTCTGAGCATCACATCAAGCTCTGATTATTCTGTTTTTGTTCTGTTATTTTCTCACCAACTACAAGGTATGTGGTGTGGCCTTTCCTTCTCAAAGAGACTTAAAATCCCAGATTCTTGGTTGGGCTCAAGGGGAAGAGACTAGGTGGGCCTTTCAGCCTGCTTTCTATGAGGACATACAGATCAACCTGGCCGAGGTGAGAATTCTGGATCCAAGTGCTCCAGCACCTCAACTGGGGATCACACTGGAGTGTGGGGCCAAAGGCCTGGTTCAATTAACGCTCCTCTCAGCCTTTGTGATGTCCCCCAAATTGTATTAAGATGATACAAGTCACAGGTCGGTTCTTTCAAACCAGTAGCAAATAATTCCAATCTCTTGTACACGGTTCCTAGAGAAAAGGTTATAAAGCTGATGTAACACTGATATCAAAACTGGACAATGATGCACTGAAAAGGATGCTACCAACTAGTACTGTGTATGAATAATGATTCAAAAACCCTACACAGAGTGGGGCGCCTGGCTGGCTCAGTCAATAGAGCCTGCAGCTCTTGATCTCAAGGTTCTATGTTCAAGACCCATGTTGGGTATAGAGATTACTTAAAAATAAAATCTTAAAAAATGAAACAAAAATAAACAAACAAAAAACCCCTACATGAGGAAAATCAGGTAAAATCTAAACAAAGAGTGGAGTTTAATTAGTAGCAATTTACCAATGTTAGCTCCTCCATTGTGACAAACGTAGCATAGTAATGTAAGATACTCATTATAGGGGAAAATGGGTGAGGAACATATGGGAACTTTCTGTAGTATCTTTGCAACATTTCTGCACATCAAATATTCTTACAAAATTTAAAGTTTATTTAAAAATGTTTAAAACCGGGGCGCCTGGGTGGCTCAGTCGTTAAGTGTCTGCTTTCGGCTCAGGTCATGATCCCAGGGTCCTGGGATCAAGCCCCACATCGGGCTCTCTGCTCTGCAGGAAGCCTGCTTCTCACTCTCCCACTCCCCCTGCTTGTGTTCCCTCTCTTGCTATGTCTCTATCTGTCAAATGAATAAAATCTTTAAAAATAAATAAATAAATAAAAATGTTTAAAACCTACCCAAAAGTCAATCACGCCACTCTTGCCTAGGGAGGGCCCAAGTTCATGCTCAGATGCATAGGCAAGTGAAATGTACTAAAAGGATCCTATGACAGTCGCTCTCACTGTTGCCATGAGACCTATTTGGCTTCCTGCTGGACCACGTCTAAAACTGAGGGATGTATACCCCTGCCTGACGTTTCTTTCTTGGATTTCTAACTACCATTGGCGACTTTTCATCCTCACATTTTAAAATAAGTACTAAAACCCAGTATAGGTGATAACTAGTGACAGTATGTCACTTGGAGTCATGGAGACACTTCCTCAAAGGACTACAGACCTCATGACAGCAAGTTCTGACTATCTGGTCTCAGAGCAACAGAGGCATATCAGAAAGCTTCCCCAGAGAGATCCAAACTCTATGTTCCAGATAGTCAGATCCACCAAACAGATGCCAGTTCCCACAAGCCTGAAAACTGGAACAACAGATGCCATCCTACCTGATTTTCCCACCCAAGAAAATTTTCCCTGGCCTCATTTTGACTGAGCGAGAGGATCAGGCAGGAACAACAAGGATAAGCCTGTCCTCTGCAGTGGGGAGGGCCTCCTGCTCCAATCGGCAGGTGCGCCTTCCACGTAGACACAGGGACTCTGCTACAACATCATCCCACCAACCACTTTAGATAATACGAGGATGTGTTGTGGCTATAAATCTGGCCGGGTGTCCTGTAATTCATTTCTGCCTATGACATATATGCTTGAGTCAAAAATAGACTTGAAAGACGCCAGAAAGTTCCTGGAACAAACACTGCGATTACATAATGGACCCCACTATCAATCATAGGATTGGGGATAAGGGGTATGGTATCAACAGTGTCCTCCTCAATGATTATAGACACCAAAACCAATACTTGAATTCTCTTTTGGAATCTTCAGTGCTAGGCAAGGTTCTTGACACATAATATGTGTTTAATAAATGTTAAATATATTTGTTTAATTTCTGGACAGAAAATGAATTGAGACCAATATTACAATAAACTTTGTATCCTTGGACCATATAACTTGTCTTGGTAAATGAGTACTTTAACATATGGGTATTATCACAGTTGAATGAGTTGGTCTTCCCCAAGCCTTGATCTCCTTAAATCTGATCACAGGGCTTAAAGGTCTTTCCGGCCATGGGTTCCTCTTATAGACAGTTCTCAGGGATCTTGTCTTGATTAATAAAATTCCAATCTGTATCATCTTTTGTTTAAAATAAATGAGAACAAGTGTGAATGTCCCCACTCCCCTACTTCTTCAGATGATTAGTGACCCTGGGAAAATGTTGCCATGCAGGAACACTCAGAAAAAGATCAAACAAATTTTGGAGAGAGAAGTCTACCAGTCGTGACCTGAGATCCCTGAGATATCAAAGAAGTATGAAGTGGTTTAATTGGTTCCTCGAGAAGACAGCAGTTGGATCAGACATTGGCCCACCAAACCACCCGCCATTGTTTTGGCTCACAGAGGCACCAATGATCTGAACAGGGAACTTCCTTCAATCAGCCCCTGCAGTCAGTGTGAGAACTAGTCACCCCCATTGTTCTATCAGGTGCAGGCCGCATTTATTCCAGGCTTGCTCTTTTAATCCTCTGTGAGCCATGCACATGGGTAAGGCCTCTGGTCTATTATCGGAGTGTAATCTTTTCACTTTTCAAAATAGCTTCTCTCTGGAGCCAGAAAGCTTAAATAGGGCACCGGAGTGCTAATCAGCTCCTGTACGTGTGTGGAAATGACAAGCCATCTGTGTAATAGCCAAAACAGAGAAGCAAAGCTGGATGCTCTTGGTCTGACCCAGGGACGCAGTAATGCCACCCTCAGCCCCGAAGCCAGAGACACTCGTCTGGGCTCCAATTAGTGGAAAAGGGGGGAAAGCAGGGGTAGGGCAGAGGAGATGCCCTTCAACTGTGGATAAATAAACACAATTTCTCTGTTGCCATTAGACTACTGCTAGGATCAGAAGTTTCTGGGCTAAATTCATTACCACAACATGAAGGAAAAGATTTCTTCTGAATCATCTGTCTTTTGACTTGATATAGAAACACAAGTTTATTTTCCTAGGACGTTTTCCTCCTTTAGTCAGGATTTATGCACCCATTTGCATTTTATGATCACCCAAACATTGATTCTTTTTTTTTTAAGATTTTATTTATTTATTTGACAGAGAGAGACACAGCGAGAGAGAGAACACAAGCAGGGGGAGTGGGAGAGGGAGAGCAGGCCTCCTGCCGAGCAGGGAGCCCGATGTGGGGCTTGATCCCAGGACCCTGGGATCATGCCCTGAGCCGAAGACAGACGCTTAACGACTGAGCCACCCAGGCGCCCCCAAACATTGATTCTTTAATTAGGAAAAAATAAAATAAAATAATAAATTTTCATACATAGTTAATCCTATTTTTCCTTAGATTGATAAACATTTCAGGACACACCAGAAGCCATTTCAATTCATTTTTGTTTTGTTTTGTTTTCAATTTGTGGGACAAAACACCTTTCTAATCCTCCTTCAGGAGTTGGAGCAAGCCCTGTAGGAGCACTTGGCAGGGGAGGCCAACGTCAGAGCTGGGTGCCGGCATTCTCAATGAGGGTAGAAAGAGTTGGCCACAAAAGGACCTAGAAGTGGGTAACATCAGAAGGTGAGAATAAGCCATGTCTTGGAGAACAATAATGACCAAAGCCAGGAACATTCCATCTCCAACACTCCACATACACAACATCCAATCCAAGAGCAAACTTTTTCAGTTATATCCTCAAAATATGTTGAGAATTCCATTACTTCTTCCTGCCTCTAAAATTGCAACCTTGTCCAGGCCATCATCACTCTCTCCCACATAATTCTGATGGACTCCTAACTGCTCTCCCTTCTTCTGATTTTACCTTCACCACCTGAGCCTATTCTCCATATGACAGTCCAAGTTATTCTTTCAAAACATGTCAGATGATGGCACTTGCCTGCTCAAAACCCTTCAAGAGTCATAGTTTCAGGTTAAAGCCAAAGTCTTGACCATGGCTTGAAAGGCCCTACATTCTATGCTCCCCTTGCCCTCACTACTGCTATGACCTCACCTCTTACCAGTCTTCTTCCACCCACTCTGTTCCAGCCTTTACACTAGCATTTCGCTCTACTAAGATGTTCTTCCCACCAGACAAAACATGATTCTCACTCTTAATTCCTTCCAGTCTCTGTTCAAGTGTCACCTTATTCGAGAAGCCTTCCCTGATTACACTACATAAAACAGTAAGTCCTAGTACTCCTTGTCTCTCTCATGTTGATATATTTTATTTTTCTTCATACATACACATATGTATGTAGATAGCCACATATATCTATATATATATTTATAGATATATATTTGTTTATATTTCATCTCCACCCCCATAATCAGTATCAAAAAATAAGTTCCATTAGATCAGGGACTTTGGGGCACCTGGGTGGCTCAGTTGGTTAAGCGACTGCCTTCGGCTCAGGTCATGATCCTGGAGTCCCTGGATCGAGTCCCGCATCGGGCTCCCTGCTCGGCAGGGAGTCTGCTTCTCCCTCTGACCCTCCCCCCTCTCATGTACTCTCTCTCATTCTCGCTCTCTCAAATAAATAAATAAAATCTTTAAAAAATTAAAAAAAAAAAAGATCAGGGACTTTGTTTTAGTCACTGATCTATCCCTACCACCTAAAACAGAGTCTGGCATATGCTAGACATTCAATCAGTATTTGTTGAATAAATAAATGAATGAATGCCACATTTGGTATTTTATTCAGCAAGAAAGGACAGAATTATAACCAAGAGACAAAGCTAAGGACCAGAAGCCAGGAGGACATAGTAACAGAAGGACTAGGAGCTAGAGCAGAATCAAAGTGAGAAGGGCCTATGGTTCTGAACCCTGAAACTCAATTTTATTGCCCACCAGATGCTTAATAATGGAGTATGTCAACCTGATTTGAACCCTGAGTGTCCGAGAACCAGAAAACTGCTGGTTTGAGGATTCCACTTCCTATTCTCTTTGGGGAAATCAGAACATTTCCTGATCTCTGGAACCTGCTCCATTCTCTGGAATTCCTCAGGCTCGAAGGAGACTACTTTGCATTGTTTTCATCTCTATATTTTGAGTGTCTGACCTACCGCCAGGCACAAGATGTGTGCTTGATAATGAATGTTGAATGACTGAACTGTGAGTATATCAAGAATCCCCTTTGCAAACTCGTGGAAGGTGGGATGAGTCCCCCCGTGGAAGGGGATCTGGAGATGAGCTGGGATCTCTGATGTCCATCCCAGTATCTATTGTCCCCTCTCTCCAGAGTCCCTGTGACCCTTCTCATCCTAATATGATATCTTGAAAGGCAAGACAGAACCAAATCAGGACTGAGACATCTGCTTTAGAGTATGGTCTTCAAGCAGGGTCTGTTCCTTCTTAGAACAGCATCTGTTCTTTCCTGGCCTGTGGCTAAACATAAAGCCACCTTCCCCTTCTTTGCCCCACAGCATTTTTTGCAATTCTAGCAAACTTGAATGTAATTTTTCTGGACACAATTCCTTTTGTCCTTCATTTCAATCTTATTCATACAAATGTTTATTAAGTAACTCCTCCGTGAACAGTGCACACAAGGCAGTCTTCCATCCTCTTGGAAGTGTCCTTAGGTATCTGAGCTGAGGAGACAGCTCCCTCTACAGTCTCCTCGGCATATTCGTGTGCCTCTTCCTTTACCTTCTTTGCTAGTGTATTTTATATTTAAGACAGAATTGTCCAATTTTCTTACAGCCAACATTCCATTTAGAGTCTCCCACTGCAGAGCTACAATCTTCCTGTCTTCTCATCTTTAGAATATCTACCACTTTCAAATCTAATACTACCCTTTCTCTTTTTCTCAATTTTTCCATCACTGACAAATCCCTCCTTATTGGTTAGAATTAGGCCTTGTACTAGTCAGGATTCTCCAGAGAAACAGAATATAAATATCCTAATTATTTATTATTCTTTATATATATATATATATATATATATATATATATATACATAAATAAATATTTATCATTTTTAAAAGAATAAATATAATACTGCCCCTCTAAGTTATATATATTACATAAATGATAAATATTTTTGTTTCTTAAAATAAATATATATATATATGATAGAGAGTGAGAGAGGAAGAGATTGATATATTGTAAAAAATTGACTCACGTGATTATGGATCCTGAGACGTTCCAAGATTGGCAGTAGGCAAGCTGGAGAGCCAGGAGAGCTGACGGTATAGTTTCAGTCCAAAAGCCAAGAAGAGCTGATGCTTCAGTTTGAGTCTGAAGAAAAAGAACAATGTTCTAGCTCAAGCAGTCAGGCAGGAGGAACTCCCTTTTACTCAGGGAGCGGGGGGAGGGGGTCAGGCTTTTTGGTCTATTCAGGCCATCAACTGACTGGATGAGGCCCACCCACATTAAGGATGCCATCTGCTTTACTCAGTCTGGTGATTCGTGATCCAAATGTTAATCCCATCCAAAACAGCCTCACAGACACACCCAGAACAACGTTTGACCAAACATCCAAGCATCCTGTGGCCCAGAGAAGTTGACACACAAAATTAACCATTGGTGGTCCTTAGTTGCCAGGTCCCCTAGTTCTTTCTCTACTTTCAGAAAATAAAATCTCAGAGAAGAATCAAGGTCTCTTCTAACTCTTTCAGCCAGGGGTTTCCTCCAGATAACTAGCTGATTCTTATTCCCTTTCATGACGATATCCTGTCTCTGCCAGGTTCATGCTTTGCAGGAAGTGTGTATCATTCAGTCACTTATTCCAAAGCAAACATTCTGCACTGATCACCCATTAGGCACCAAGCACTGTGCCAGGAATCATGTGCTCATTTCATCTCGCCCAGGAACCTAGGGCTGTCCATGATTATTTCACTCCAGGTCCTTTTTCTTGCCCACATGGTCTGTGGAGAAGGCCCATGCTCAGTCTCTGTGTTTTCTGCAGGCACATACCTTCTTCATATATAAGCAGTATTTTTCTTCACTTCATGGCAGATTATTTATTTATTTATTATTTTGCACATCCGTTATGGCTTATAACTCATAGGCAAAGCTAGTGGCTGACTCACAGCAAGATAAACGGAGAGAAGAAACGAAGTCACAACCTGGCAATAGATTCACCCACCTGGACAGGGCAGAGAGGGACTAAGAGACCCTCCTGGCTCACAGCAGTTGTCAAGCCATGTCCACAACTAATGGAATCTGAGCAATACTGAGTTTTGGGCAAAAAGACAGAACCAAAAGAGCTGCCAGACCAGCGGGAGGTGGAGTGCGGTGATGGAGAGTCTACGGTGGGCAGAACCCGAAAGACGGCAGAGAGGCTGCCAGCACCCAAGACAGTCATTCATATTTGGTTGGCTGCACTCAAGTTCAGAGGCAAGACCAAAGTTTCTGGAAAGAGAGTTGGCAAGACAAAGGCCTGACCTTGGTGGTTCAGAGCACAGACTTTGAAGCAAGAATGTCTCGTTTTATACCCACTTTACAGTTGAGAAACCTTGGGTAAATTAATAAATCTCACTTTACCTTGATCCTTTCTACTGGGAAATGGAAAAACTAACAGGACTGTTGTGAAGTCTACGTGAATATATGTAAATGAGAATACGTAAAGCTGAGCACGAAGTAAGCATTTAGGTGTTATTTTATACATTGTCTAAACAGGGACTAATGCAGAAGACAAATTATAGCAAGTAAATGGGGGTGAGAATTGGAAGTGTTCTCAGGTTTAAAAATTTAGGGCGCCTGGGCGGCTCAGTTGGTTAAGCGACTGCCTTCGGCTCAGGTCATGATCCTGGAGTCCCGGGATCGAGTCCTGCATCGGGCTCCCTGCTCGGCAGGGAGTCTGCTTCTCCCTCTGACCCTCCCTCCTCTCATGCTCTCTCTATCTCATTCCCTCTCTCAAATAAATAAATAAAATCTTAAAAAAAATAAAAAATAAAAAATAAAAATTTAGTAAAGAATGTTCAAATCAGAATAGGAGATTGCCATGGTTATACGTGTGGCAGTGAAAAAGTCACCCTACCGCACTTGGCCCAGGCCTAGAAGGCCTTGCCGAGCTGCAAGCATGGCCTTCTAAATAAGCCCAACTTCATGAGCAGATGTCTCAGCATCTCCAGGAGGGAGGAAGCTGCCCCATCTTGGGGATTCATGCAGGGCAATCTTGAAATGTATTTAATCTATTTATCTATCAATTATTTTGTTATTTTCATTACAAAATATATCATATACTAAAGAATATATAGCATATATATGTATATATATATATATATATATATATATATATATATATATATACCAAATAATAATAATAAGACATACACCTAGACTACCAACCAGCATAAGATACAGAACACTAGGAATCTTCGAAACCCCCCTATGTAATCTTCCTTAATAATAACCCTTTCCCTTCCCCCTAAGTTACCCCTAGTTATCCCTAGCCTGGATTTTCTTATACGTTTTTACCATCTATACCGTGTATGTCTAAACACATTATTCCGTCTTTCAGGGTTCTGAATTTTATGCACATGGAAATAATTGTATGTCGGTACTCCTCTGTAATTTGCATGTTTTTCTCAGCATTGTCTTTGACATTTATCCATGTGGATGCATGTAACTATAGATCTTTCATTTTCATTGTTACTTGCCGCTGTTAATTAATAAAAGTTACAATGCACTGGAAAGACATAAAAAATTTAAATTGTAGGTACTTAACAACAGAACTTTAAAACATGAAGCAAAAGTTATTGAAACTACAAGGAAAATAAACAAGTCCACGATCGCAAGGGAGATTTTAATCTAACTCTATTAAGACAATAAATTAGGCAGAGAAAAAAATCAGTAATCATGGAAGAGGCAGAAATGAACAGTTTTATAAGTAACAAGGAGGACCTGGTGTACAGTTAAGTAAAGTACTATCAGGAGAATAATGACATGGTTTAGAGCGACATTATAAAAAACAAGCATTCACCAGAATATCCTTTGTATCTGTGCCTCTTGCTAGACTGGGAATAGAACCTTAAAGACAATTATAAAATTTTCAAAAATTTTCTCATATTACTCCTGCCTTTCTTAATTCTTCCTAAGGAGGGACATGGTTTTCATTAGTTGGGGCCACATTCTAGTCTAGTCTAGTCTGCTTCTTAGTTTTCATTCTTCCTTGTATGCAGATATTTGACAAGGATGTATAGCTATTGTCTGGGTGCAAATTCAACGATTCCTAGGTCCCCTGAAAGTAGTAATACCTATAGTTCACCAAATGTCACCAATTTTTTTTCTGACAATGATACATTCCTTATTCTGAGTTTTCTCCCCCAGAATCTGTCTTCTTCTCCATGGAGATCACGCTGATTGTGTATCTTCAGCTGTTCATAGTTTGTTCTGCATCATTACCACCTCTAGGCACCTTTGTCCACACTTCTACCTCTTGATCAGGCTTTAATTCTTCCTCAGGTCATTAGAATCCTTTACTTTCAGATTTACTATTTGTAGTATTTCCTCAATTCTCTCTGAGAACTCTTCCTCTTCCCCATAAATAAGAGAGTAGAGGAGCTTTTCTTAAAGCCCTTTACTTCCATGAAACAGAATGACCATTCTGATATACATGTATGAAAACTGGCCCCTAGAACCCTCCTACACTGTTGGTGGAAATGCAAGCTGATACAGCCACTCTGGAAAACAGTATGGAGGTTCCTCAAAAAGTTGAAAATAGAGCTACCCTATGACCCAGCAATTGCACTACTGGGTATTTACCCCAAAGATACAAATATAGTGATCCGAAGGTGCACATGCACCCCAATGTTTATAGCAGCAATGTCCACAATAGCCAAACTATGGAAAGAGCCAAGATGTCCATTGACAGATGAATGGATAAAGAAGATGTGGTATATATATACAATGGAATATTATGCAGCCATCAAAAAAAAACCCCAAAGTCTTGCCATTTGCAACAACGTGGATGGAACTGGAGGGTATTATGCTGAGCAAAATAAGTCAGTCAAAGAAAGACAAGTATCATATGACCTCACTGATATGAGGAATTCTTAATCTCAAGAAACAAACTGAGGGTTGCTGGAGTGATGGGGGCAGGAGGGATGGGGTGGCTGGGTGATAGACATTGGGGAGGGTATGTGCTATGGTGAGCGCTGTGAATTGTGTAAGACTGTTGAATCACAGACCTGTACCTCTGAAACAAATAATACATTATATGTTTAAAAAAAAAAAAAGAAGAAGAGGATAGTAGGAAGGGAAAAATGAAGGGGGAAATCGGAGGGGGAGATGAACCATGAGAGACTATGGACTCTGAGGAACAAACTGAAGGTTTTAGAGGGGAGGGGGGATGGGGGGATGGGTTAGCCCGGTGATGGGTATTAAGGAGGGCACGTATTGAATGAAGTACTGGGTGTTATACGCAAACAATGAATCATGGAACACTACATCAAAAACTAATGATGTGGGGCACCTGGGTGGCTCAGTTGGTTAAGCAACTGCCTTCAGCTCAGGTCATGATCCTGGAGTCCCAGGATCGAGTCTCGCATTGGGCTCCCTGCTCAGCAGGGAGTCTTCTTCTCCCTCTGACCCTCCCCCCTCTCATGTGCTCTCTCTCTCTCTCTCTCATTCTCTCTCTCTCACATAAATAAATAAAATCTTAAAAAAAAAAATAAAATAAAAACTAGTGATGTAATATACAGTGACTAACATAACAAAATAAAAAAAAAAAAAAACTGGCCCCTAGCTGAGGGAACAACTTACCTGTTACCATTTGTGGATAACCCACTTGTAAGGATAGTGTGTTTGCTCTTTGCATGATTGTGAGAGGGTTAAACTTTGCAGAGTGCAATATAAAGCCATGGATCTGGGTACAGGAGCTGGGCCAAAGTCTCACCCGAAAGTAATTCCTGGTGTCAGTTACATGAGGAATAAGCCCATTTCTTCAGACTGAAAATCAGAATTGAAAAAGTGGACAAAAGATTGGCAAGTCCTCTCTCTTAGACTGCACTGAAAAGTGACAAGACTTTTATGGAGTTCACCAGTGAGGGGTGGGAACAAGGTAGTCAAAATTAAAACTGATACAGAAAACTAGGAAGGAAAGGACACAGATTTCAATGAAGTAGGGCCAAATAGAGAAATCTTAACAAAGTAGATACAATGGGATTGGACCCCTGGATTTTGATGAATGAAATGTTTTGACATTCTATCTTTTACTGACTATTTTCCTGTGTTTTTCCTTAATATCTAACAAAGGCTTTGGGATTTTCCATCTGCCTTAGACTAGGTACAAGCAAAGCCCTGGTGATCCCCAAGCCCACAGTGGTGGGAAGCTGGATGAGAGCGTCTCCAAAGAGTGGATGAGACTCGGGGCACAGGGTCAACACTATTTTTAAGCAGCCCCTACATTCCTAGTAATTCTTCTTCCAGAAATAAGCCATACTAAGTCTGAATTTTGTTCTATTTAATGAGGTTGAATTCTTTAAAACTTAGTTTAAATAGGAAGAAAAGCACAGCATTACATGGATTTTGGCATTTTCCCCAGGTCTCTGGTGAAATTGAAGTCCTCCAGTTCTTGAGTTCCTGACCTGTGACCTGCCTCATCCTCCATTTCCTTTCTGGAACTGAGGCTCTGTCCTATTCTTGATAAGCTCAATACTGGAGTTACTTCCCTAGATGAATCCCCAGATTGGGACCCTACCTCTGTGACTGGACTTCCAAATGTTGAAAACACATGCTGAGATACCTCCAAATATCATTTGCATTGTATTCTTCCCTACTGCACTTTGTCCGCACGTTAAGATGCACAACTTTCTTGGTTTCGTCCCTGGCTGCTCACATGAAATACACTTTTTTTGGTCAATATTATAATAACTAAAGACTCAGACTTTAATTAAGAGACTCAAACTTTTAAATTATGACTGTTGTTTATCAATATGCTACATGTGGAAAAGAGGAATTACACATAGTTCACACGTGGACAGCACCACTATCAGAAATTCAAAATATCGGGATGCCTGGCTGGCTCAGTTGGTGGAGCATATGGCTCTTGATCTTGGGGTCTTGAGTTCAAGCCCCACATTGAGTGTAGAGATTGCTTAAATAAATAAACTTATAAAAAAAGAGAAATTCAAAATATCAAAGTGGGAGTTGTTATTTCCTAACCTTGGTGTGAATCAAATATACAGAGCTAGTTTGGGAACTTGGACAGCTATCAGGAGTCTCTCTTCCAGAACTGCCTTTCTCTGTGGTTTAGAGAGGTAGAAGCAGGGGGTTCTTTTATTCCAAGAACTATACTTTCTTTTTCTATACTCCAGGGTTTCTTGTGATATAATCATCTATGGGAAGGAGTTTCCTGTGGCCCAGGAAGATTGTGGACACTTTCAGCAGAAGAAATGTGAATGGAGTCTTCGTCCCTCATCATACTCACTTTCTCGCTAACGTTAGCATTTTCTCTCCAGCCTCATTTGGTATAGCTTACTAGAGTTCTGTGTCACCAGATCGTTCCTAACCAGGACTTTCCTAGAGGTCTATATGACACCAGACAAGAGAGGATCATTTGTTCATAAGACTGGGATTCATAAAATACCTGATTGTTTGGGGTGGGGAGGGTGGGGAGGGTAAACGTTGGAGAGAATGGAGATAACCTGGAGAGAAAACAGTGACCTCACTGGCAGGGCTAGACAAAGAGTAAATGAAGGGGTACAATGGTTTCAGAGACCTTTTAGGAAAAAACACATAATAACAGTAACCTGCTTGAGATCTTTCAAAGTGAAGTGTTGTATAATGAATGAATGGAATACAGGATGCTACACAGAGGACTTCTGGTTCAAGATGGCAGATTGAGCATACTTTGCCTTTCCCAATTCCTAAGTCCCACTAAAATATTAACAAAAAAACACTTTTTAAACAGTGTAAACAACAGCAAAGGCAACATAAAGTAGAGGGAAAGTGTGAGGTTGCAGTCCCAGCAGACAAAATATTTCAACATATATCTGGAAGCAGATTGAAGAATGCTGAAAAATGCAATAAACTGGAAGAAGTCATAGCCCGAACAGAGTTGTAAGGTACCATGAGGTAGAGGAAACCATATACCTGGCAAAACTCTATAATCAAAAGGTGAAGGGGGTTCCGGGGAAGATGGCAGAGTAAGAAGATCCTAAACTCACCTTGTCCCACAGATACAACTAGATAACACCCACATCAGTGTAAATAACCCAGAAAACAACCTGCGACTGGCAGAATAGACTCTCCACAGCTAAATATAGAGAAAAGGGCACGTCAAATAGGACAGGAAGGGCAGAGACACATTTGGGAGCTAAGCAGACCTATGGGATTGTCACAGGAGGGAAGGACACCACAGACACAGAGAGGGGAGAGGGTCAGACCCCCACACCAGGCACCCAGGCACAGTGAACCTGCATGGTGAAGACAAATCCCCATAACATTTGGCTTTGAAAACCAGAAGGGCTGAATTTTGTGAGTTCTTACAACCAGCAGTACTTAAAACCCGAGAATTTTAAAAATCATCAGGCTCGGCTCTGGGAGAGCTGGGAAAGTGACAGGAAACTGAGTCCTCACCCTTAGAGACAGCATAACAACCTCACAGAGATACAGCATAGAAGCAGCAGTTTGAAAAATGCCTGAGGCATATGGGAAGATTTATTTTCTGATCTCAGAGCGTTTCCTGGAGGACTAGGGAGCTTTAGGATCTTTAGGGGACCTCTTCAGGAACAACCAAGACGGCGGGCACCATTTCCCTCCCCCACCCCCCAAAAGACACATAGTTACCTCAGGAACCAGTGCAGCAGCCAACACTCTCCACTTAACTTTCGAACAGCCTGCCCCACCCCATTATTCTCCTATGGACACACCCCCCTCCAGCCAGGTTTTGGCCCTAGGTCCCCTCCCACAGAAGACCCAGGTAAACCTTGCTAATACCACATGCTTCACCCCCCTCACCCCTTCCTCTGCACACCTGCCCCCTCCAATAAGCTCTTGGCTGGAGTCCATCCAAAGTGATGCCACAGCCCGACAGGGTGCAAGAAGCCCTGACAGGGGCCAGCACCACTCCAAAGTGACTCCCACCCTGGGGAGAGGAAAAGATAACCACACACACCAGTCCAACTGTGGCCTCAGCAGTGGGCTGGGGTCAGACATCTGGTCTGCCTGCAGGCCCTGCCCATCAGCAAAAGCTTCTCAGGGGACAACACAGGGAAATGGACCCTGCAGTTTGGTGCTGAGTTTCTGGCAAATGCCCTGTCTGACTCACATCAAACCCACAGCAGCCTCAGACTGGCACTAACAACACTGGGACCAAACCCTGTCCACAACAGGCAAAAAGAACCATTGCAGACAATGGACTGAAGGCAAAAACAGCTCAGCCACAACAGCAGGATGCACACAACACACATAGGAGACACTCTAGAAGTGCCAGGTTCTGGTGAAGAGGGGACACTGCAATGCAAGGCACTACAGGACCTCTTCTGGTTTTGTTGTTGTTCTTGTTGTCATTTTAGAGAGAGAGGGAGAGTGTGTGCATGCACACATGTGAGAGTGGGGGGAGGAGGCCAGAGGGAGAGACAGAGAATCTTAAGCAGGCTCCAGCACAGAGCCTAAAATAATAACTGAAATATAAATTTAAAACATTTTTCAGTAAAATTAAAAATATATTAGATGGCATACATAGTAGACTACAGGAAGCAGAAGAATGGATCAGCAACTTAGAGGACAAAGTAATGGAGAGCAATCAAGGTGAACAGGAGAAAAAAATAATAATAAATGAAAATAGCTTGGGGAGGCGCATGGGTGGCTCAGTCATTAAGCATCTGCCTTCAGCTCTGGTCATGATCCCAAGGTCCTGGGATCGAGCTCCACATCAGGCTCCCTGCTCGGTGGGAAGCCTGCTTCTCCCTCTCCCACTCCCCCTGCTTATATTCCTGCTCTTGCTATCTCTCTCTCTGTCAAATAAATAAATAAAATCTTTAAAAAAGAAAATAGACTTGGGGAACTCATCAAGCATAATAACATTCACACCCTAGGATCCCAGAAGGAGAATAGAGAGTAAAGGAGGCAGAAAATTTATTTGAAGAAATAATAACTGAAAACATCCCAAATCTGGGGAAGGAAATAGAAATCCAGATCCAGGAGGCACAGAAAGACCCAATAAAATCAACCCAAGGAGGTCCACACCAAGACACATAGTAATTAAAGTGGCAAAAAGTAGGGATGAAGAGACCATTTTAATAGCAAGAGAAAAGAAAACAGTTACAAGGGAAACCCAATAAGGTTATACGCTGATTTTTCAGTAAAAATTTTGCAGGCCAGAACACATGATTTATTTAAAGTACTGAAAAAAAAAAAAAAAAACCTGCAGCCAAGATTACTCTATCCAGCAAGGCTCTCATTCAGAATACGCCACAAAAAAAATCTCAACAAATTCAAAAACACTGAAGTCATACCATGCATCTTTTCTGACCACAACACTGGGAAACTAAAAAT
Organism: Neomonachus schauinslandi; assembly: GCF_002201575.2. Lineage (NCBI taxonomy): Eukaryota > Metazoa > Chordata > Mammalia > Carnivora > Phocidae > Neomonachus > Neomonachus schauinslandi. The sequence continues at coordinate 49,025,365 of NC_058413.1, forward strand.
CAACCACAAGGAAACCTCTGGGAAGAACACAAATACACTGAGGTTAAATAACATGCTACTAAACAATGAATGGGTCAACTAGGAAATCAAAGAAGAAATCAAAAAATACATGGATAGAAATTAAAATGAAAACACAAAGGTCTAAAATCTTTGCGATGCAGCAAAAGCTGTTCTAAGAGGGAAGTTTATAGCAATACAGGCCTACTTCAAGAAGCAAGAAAAATCTCAAAAAATCAACCTACTCTTATACCTAAAGGAGTTAGAAAAGGAACAAACAAAGCCCAAACCCAGTAGAAGGAAGGAAATAATAAGATTAGAGCAGAAAGAAACAAAATAGAAACTAAAAAAAAAAAAAAAAAAAACAGATCAATGAAACCAGGAACTGGTTTTTTGAAAAGATCAATAATATTAATAAACCTTTAGCCAGACTCATCAGAGAGAGAGAGAGAGAGAGAAAGGATTCAAATAAACGAAATCAGAATGAAAGAGGAGAAATAGCAACTGACACAACAGAAATACAAAGGATTATAAAAGCATATTATGAAAAATTATATGCCAACAAACTGGAAAACCTAGAAGAAATAGATAAATTCTTAGGAACATATAACCTCCAAAAACTGAATTAGGAATAAATAGAAAACTTGAACAGACTGATTACCAGCAATGAAATTGAAAAAGTAACCAAAAAAACCTCCAACAACAACAACAAAATTCCCAACAAACCAAAGTCCAAGACCAGATGGCTTCACAGGTCTATTCTACCAGACATTTAAAGAAGAGTTAATACCTATTCTTCTCAAATTATTACAAAAAATAGAAGAGAAAGAAAAGTTTCAAAATTCATTCTATGAAGCCAGAATTACCCTGATACCAAAATCAGATAAGGACACTACAAAAAAAAGAGAACTACAGGCCAATATCTCTGATGAACATAGATGCAAAAATCCTCAACAAAATATTAGCAAACTGAATCACAATACATTAAAAAATCATTCACCACAATCAAGTATGATTTATTCTTGGGATGCAAGGGCAGTTCAATATTTTCAAATCAATTAACATGCTATGTCACATCAACAAGAGGAAAGATAAGAACAATATGATCATTTCAATAGATGCAGAAAAAAGCATTTCACAAAGTACAACATCCATTCAGAATAAAACCCTCAACAAAGTAGGTTCAGAGGGAGCACACCTCAACATAATAAAGGCCATTTATGAAAAACCCACAGTGAACATCATACTCAATGGTGAAAAACTGACAGCTTTTCTCTTAAGATCAGGAACAAGACAAGGATGTCCACTCTCATCCCTTGTATTCAACATAGTACTGGAAGTCCTAAACACAGCAATCAGACAAGAAAAAACAAATAAAAGGCATCCAAATCAGCAAGGAAGAAGCTAAACTTTCACTATCTGCAGATGACATGATACTATATAGAGAAAATCCTAAAGACTCCACCAAAAAACTACTAGAACTGATAAATGAATTTAGTAAAGTTGCATAATATATAATCAATATATATAAATCCAGTGCATTTCTATACACTAAAAATGAAGTAGCAGAAAGGGAAATTAAGAAAACAATCATATTTACAATTTCACCAAAAGGAATAAAATACTTAGCAATAGACTTAACCAAAGAGGTGAAAAACCTGTATTCTGAAAACTATAAAACACTGATGAAAGAATTTGAAAACAACACAAACAAATGGAAAGAGATTCCATGCTCATGGATTGCAAGAACAAACATTGTTAAAATGTCCATACTACCCAAAGCAAACTACAGATTTAACGCAATCTCTATCAAAATACCAACAGCATTTTTCACAGAACTAGAACAAATAATCCTAAAATTTCTATGGAACCATAAAAGACCTTGAAGAGCCAAAGCAATTTGGAAAAGAAGAACAAAACTAGGGGTATCACAATCCCAGATTTCAAGTTATACTAAAATTGTAGTAATCAAACAATATGGTATTGGCACAAAAACAGACACATAGATTAATGTAACAGAATAGAGAGCCTGGAAATAAACCCATGATTATATGGTCAATTAATCTTCAACAAAGGAGGCAAGAACATGCAATGGAAGAAATATAGACTCTTCAAAAAGTGGTGTTGGGAAAACCAGACAGCTACACGCAAAAGAATGAAACTGGACCTCTTACACCATACACAAAAATAAACACAAATGGATTAAAGACTTAAATGTGAAACCTGAAACCATAAAAACTCTTGAAGACAACACAGGCAGTAATTTCTCTCACATCAGCCACAGCAACATTTTTCTAGTAATGTTTTGTGAGGCAACAAAATAAAGGCAAAAATAAACTAACAGGACTACATCAAAATAAAGAGCCTTTGCACAGCAAAGAAAACAACCAACAAAAGTAACAGACAACCTACTGAATGGGAGAAGATATTTGCAAATGACATATCTGATAAAGGGTTAGTATCCAAAATATATTAAAGATCTTATAAAACTCAATACCAAAAAACAAACCATTCTATTAAAATATGGGCAGAAGACATGAACTGACATTTCTTTAAAGAAGACATACAGATGGCCAACAGACACATGAAAAGATGCTCAACATCACTAGTCATCAGGGAAATACAAATAAAATCCACAATAAGATATCACTTCACACCTGTCAGAATGGCTAAAATCAAAAACACAAGAAACAACGGTGTTGGTAAGGATGTGAAGAAAAAGGAACACTCATGCACTGTTGGTGGGAATGTAAGCTGGTGCAACCACTGTGAAAAACAATGGAGGTTCCTCAAATAATTAAAAATAGAATTACTATATGATCCAGTAATTCCACTACTGGGTATTTACCCAAAAAATACAAAAACATTAATTCAAAAAAATATATGTACCCCTATGTTTATTTCAGCATTACTTACAATGGGCAAATTATAGAAGCAGCCCCAGTGTCCATCAACAGATAAATAGATAAAGAAGAGGTGGTACATACATATATTGAAATATTATTCAGCCATAATAAAGAATGAAATCTTGCCAGAGTGCCTGGTTGACTCAGTTGGTTAAGCATCCAACTCTTGATTTTGGCTCAGGTCATGATCTCAGGGTCGTGAGATAGAACCCTATGTCAGGCTCCATGCTCAGCAGGGTATCTGCTTGAGATTCTCTTTCCCTTTTCTTCTGCCCCTCTCCCCATTCTCTCTCTCTTCTCTCTCTAAAATAAATAAGTCTTTTTTAAAAAAGAAGAATGAAATCTTGCCATTTGCAACAACTTGGATGGATCTAGAGGGTATAATGCTAAGTGAAATAAGTTAGAGAAAGACAATTACCATATGATCTCACTTATATGTGGAATTTAAGAATCAAAACAAACAAAGAAAACGAAAAGAGAAACCAAAAAGCAGACTCTTAACTATAGAAAACAAACAGATGGTTACCAAAGGGGCAGTGGGTGGGGCAATGGGTGAAATAAAGAGAATTAAGAGTAGACTTAGCATGGTGAGCACTGAGTAATCTATAGAATTGTTGAATCACTATATTGTACACCTGAAACTAATATAACACTGCATATTAACTATACTGAAATTAAAATTAAAATAAAATTAATTAAGTAAGTAAATAATTTAAAAAATAAGGTGAAGGTTAGAAGTGAGGTGGAAAACAAAAAGATCAGTTGAAGATCTATATACAGAACAGACTATTCCAGCCTTACTACCACAAGAAGAACTTAAGCAGCCCAGCATTTGTCACTGGAAAAAAAGTTAATTGATCTACTAAGGGAGAAGTAGGGTGTTTAATGAGACTGCTATCACACAGAAGGTAGGCCCTATTTTTCACAAAGTTTTCTAAGAATTCATTTGAAGTAAAATAAGCCCATCCACATGCATAGACCTCCTACTTGACACCTTCTATTCCCTCCATTCTTAAATATCAATAGTTTTTATCTACTGCTGTGTTACAAGTTACTCCAGTACTTAGTAGCTTAAAATAACTAACATTTTACCTCACATAGTTTCTGAGGGTCAGGAATTCAAATGTGGCTTAGTTGGGTCATTCCAGCTCAGGGTCTCTCATGAGATTGCAGTACAGATTTTGGCTGGGGCTATAGTTATCTGAAGCCTTGATGGAGACTCAAGGAACCACTCCCAAACTCACTGGTACGGCTGTTATCGAGAGGCTTTGGTTTCTTGCTATGTGGACCTCTCCTTATGTTACTGTAGTTAGCTTCCTCCAGAGGGAGTAATCCAAGAGAGGGCAAAACAGGAAGCAGGAAGTCAGTCACAGAGCTTTCTAAGCCCCAAACTGTGAAACTGTATACCATCAGGTCAGCCATATTCTACGAGTCACAGAGACCAATCTTGATACAGAGGGAGAGGGAACAGGACAAGAATATCATAAGGTGACACCACTGGAGACCATCAATAGGCAAAAAAAGAATTACTGGACATGTGGAGAAAACCCACGGCATGAAAGAAAAAGACGAAGGTAATCCAATGTAAAATATGACTCCAGATAAGCTCAAGAGGGTGCAGGAGAGAACGTTTAAAAACAAAGCAAAAGAAACAAGTTTTTAGAAACATGGACTGGTATCCTTAGATATATTTTACAAGCAGCAGAAAGGGGTGATGGGCCAAAAGAAGATGGAGGGTGGCACAAAAGAAGAAGAGAGTTTTGAAAATAGCATTGCATTAGATGAAGGTATGTACAGGTACTCTTTTCTATTTCAAGGTGGCCTGGAGAGTGGGGCACCATTGACTCAGCTCTAAGAATTGACTAGAGCTCTGAGCATAACTGCTGGAAGGCAGTGTAAGAGATGCTGGCTTCTTGCGTCTTAGAATTAGTGTTTGTGTCTGAGGGTGTTTGCTCTAAGCCCCTCCCTGGAGGTCCTGCAAAACTGCAATTAAAATTGCTATTCATTTTGTTTTCATTAGCTGTGGGTATTATTGGAGTATAAAAGCATGCTTGCTCCATTTCTGAACTTGTAAATATGTATTCCACAACCAAGAGTTAAACATTGAGGATATCTTACTGCTTTTCAGATTAAAGCTGCTATTTCTTTTTCTGAAAATCTATTAACATTTGAACCCCACTTCAAAGTCTTTCTATTTCTACTCTTTCTTTGTACAAATTCTGAAAACTAATGTGTACTAGACGCTGCAGATATAATAATGAGCACAGACATGGAGCTTACAATATACAGAGTAGGTAGGCAATTTTCACTACTTTATCAAAAAGCCTTTGAAGGTGGCAAGTACAAGGAGTTATAAATATATACAGGAAGCGCTCCTAGCCCAGACCTTGGAAATATGCAGTCAAGAAGGGTTTCCTACCTCCCACCTCCCTCTCTATTTGATTTTGCTTCCTAAATATCTCTAAGATCTATCCCAACGTCTTCCTACCACACTGTGTGGCTAGGCCAAATGACTGTCACAGTAGGGACCTAGGGAAGGCTGCCCCAAAATGTACCACATGGCATACTGATTGAATTCAAGCTACTTGGGAAACAGCCAGTACAAGGACACTCAGACCCTCCTCTGTCCCCCTGAAAGTGGGAAATAAATCTCCCTGTACAAGAAGTATAAAGACATCCTTATCACCAGAGATAGGGGCTTTAAAATGGAGAAAGTTGCAGAAGCAAACCTTGGTATTTTTTTTCTAATCTACTACCCCCGGCTAAATTCTGCTTAGAATTCCTTATTAACTAAAGCTCCCAAACACCTGTTTTCTTAAGCCTGTCAATTCCTTATAAATTTATTTTTCTTTGTCTAAAATGTATAAAAACTGCCTGCTTGGGTCATTTCTTTCAGTCTCAATTTCATTACTGGATCTTCCTGCACACATAATAAAACTTTGGTTTGTTTCTCCTAGTAATCTGTCTCATATCAATTTAATTCCTAAGCCAGCTAGAAGAGCTTGAGGGAAAGAAGGAAATTTCTCCCTCCCCTACATCATCAATTGTTTAAACTATTCCAGTAGTCTGATAAATAAATGATCTTTCCTGAACCTACCTTTGTCCCTTTGCAATCTGTTTCCCACACAGCAGCCAGCGTGTTATTGTGAAAACACATTTTATCAGGCCACTTTTCTGTTTAAAATATATCAGTGGCTTTGTAATATAGCTTGAAATCAGGCAACATGATGCCCCCAGCTTTGTCTTTCTTTTTCAACATTTCCTTGGCCATTCGGGGTCTTTTCTGATTCCATACAAATTTTAGGATTGTTTGTTCCAGCACTTTGAAAAATGTCATTGGAATTTTGATCGGGATGGCATTGAAGGTATAGATTGCTCTGGGTAGCATAGACGTTTTAACAATGTTTATTCTTCTGATCCATGAGCATGGAATGTTTTTCCATCTTTTTGTGTCTTCTTCAATTTCTTTCATGAGTGTTCTGTAGTTCCTAGAGTATAGATCCTTTACCTCTTTGGTTAGGTTTATTCCGAGGTATCTTATGGTTTTTGGTGCTATTGTAAATGGAATCATTTCTCTAATTTCTCTTTCTACAGTTGCATTGTTAGTGTATAAGAAAGCAACTGATTTCTGTGCATTGATTTTTTATCCTGCCACATTACTGAATTGCTGTATGAGTTCTAGTAACTTGGGGGTGGAGTCTTTTGGATTTTCCACATAAAGTATCATGTCATCTGCGAAGAGAGAGTTTAACTTCTTTGCTGATTTGAATACCATTTATTTCTTTTTGTTGTCTGATTGCTGTTGCTAGGACTTCTAGTACTATGCTGAACAATAGTGGCGAGAGTAAGCATCCTTGTTGTGTTCCTGATTTTAAGGGAAAGGCTCTCAGCTTTTCCCCATTGAGGATGATATTAGCTGTGGGTTTTTCATAGATGGATTTTATGAACTTGAGGAATGTTCCCTCTATCCCTATACTCTGAAGAGTTGTAATCAGGAAAGGATGCTGTATTTTGTCAAATGCTTTTTCTGCATCAATTAAGAGGACCATATGGTTCTTCTCTCTCTTATTAATGTGTTCTATCACATTGATTGATGTGCGAATGTTGAACCACCCTTGTATCCCGGGGATAAATCCCACTTGGTCGTGGTGGATGATCCTTTTAATGTATTGTTAGATCCTATTAGCTAGGATTTTGTTGAGAATTTTGGAATCCATATTCATCAGGAATATCGGTCTGAAATTCTCCTTTTTGATGGGGTCTTTGCCTGGTTTGGGGATTAAGGTAATGCTGGCCTCATAGAAAGAGTCTGGGAGCTTTCCTTCTGTTTCTATTTTTTGAAACAGCTTCAGTAGAATAGGTATTATTTCTTCTCTGAATGGTTGGTAGAATTCCCCAGGGAATCCATCAGGCCCTGGACTCTTGTTTTTTGGGAGGTTTTTGATCACTGCTTCAATCTCGTTACTGGTTATTGGTCTATTCAGGTGGTCAGTTTCTTCCTGTTTCAGTCTTGGTGGTTTATAGGTTTCCAGGAAGGCATCCATTTCTTCCAGGTTGCTCAATTTATTGGCATATAATTGTTGATAATAATTTATAATAATTGTTTCTATTTCCTTGGTGTTAGTCGTGATCCCTCCCCTTTCATTCATAATTTTATTATTTTGGGTCCTTTCTCTTTTCTTTTGGATAAGTCTGGCCAGTGGTTTATCAATCATATTAATTCTTTCAAAGAACCAGCTTCTAGTTTTGTTGATCTGATCTACTGTGTTTCTGGTTTCTAATTCATTGATCTCTGCTCTAATCTTAATTATTTCTCCTCTAATGCATGGCTTAGGCATCGTTTGTTGTTTTTTCTCTAGTTCTTTAAGGTGTAAAGTTAGATGGTGAATTCGGGATTATATACAGAAGAATGAAACTCGACCATTCTCTAACACCATACACAAAGATAAACTCAAATGGATGAAAGACCTCAATATGAGACAGGAGCCCATCAAAATCCTAGAGGAGAACATAAGCAGTAACCTCTTTGACATCGGCCACAGCAACTTCTTTCAAGATACATCTCCAAAAGCTAATGAAACAAAAGCAAAAATGAACTTTTGGGACTTCATCAAGATAAAAAGCTTCTGCACAGCAAAGGAAACGGTCAACAAAACAAAGAGGCAACCCACAGAATGGGAGAAGATATTTGCAAATGACACTACAGATAAAGGGCTGGTATCCAAGATCTATAAAGAACTTCTCAAACTCAACACCCAAAAAACAAATAATCCAGTCAAAAAGTGGGCAGAAGTTATGAAAAGACACTTCTCTGAAGAAGACATACAAATGGCTAACAGACACATGAAAAAATGTTCATCATCATTAGCCATCAGGGAAATTCAAATCAAAACCACACTGAGATACCACCTTACACCAGTTAGAATGGCCAAAATGGACAGGGAAAGAAACAACAAACGTTGGAGAGGTTGTGGAGAAAGGGGAGCCCTCTTATACTGTTGGTGGGAATGCAAGTTGGTACAGCCACTTTGGAAAACAGTGTGGAGGTTCCTCAAAAATTTAAAAATAGAGCTACCCTATGACCCAACAATTGCACTCCTGGGTATTTATACCAAAGACACAGATGTAGTGAAAAGAAGGGCCACATGCACCCCAATGTTCATAGCAGCAATGTCCACAATGGCCAAACTGTGGAAAGAGCCAAGATGCCCTTCAACAGATGAATGGATAAAGAAGATGTGGTCCATATATACAATGGAATATTACTCAGCCATCAGAAAGGATGAATACCCAACTTTTACATTAACATGGATAGGACTGGAGGAGATTATACTAAGTGAAATAAGCAGAGAAAGTCAATTATCATATGGTTTCACTTATTTGTGGAACATGAGGAATAGCATGGAGGACATTAGGAGAAGGAAGGGAAAAATGAAGGGGGGGGGGGAATTGGAGGGAGAGATGAACCATGAGAGACTATGGACTCTGAGAAACAAACTGAGGGTTTTAGAGGGGAGGGGGGTAAGGGGATGGGTTAGCCTGGTGATGTATATTAAGGAGGGCACGTACTGCATGGAGCACTGGGTGTTACATGAAAACAATGAATCGTGGATCACTACATCAAAAACTAATGATGTATATTGTATGGTGACTAACATAGCATAATAAAATAAAATTTAAAAAATAAAAATAAAATATGTCAGTGGCTTCCCATTGCTCTTTTCTTAAATTTTATTTTAATTCCAATATAGTTAGCATACAGTGTTATATTCATTTCAGGTGTACAATATAGTGATTCAACAATTCTATACATTTTTCAGTGTTAAACATGATAAGTGTCCTCTTGATCCCCTTCACCTACTTCCCCCATCCCCCCAACCAACCCCCTCTGGTAACCATCAGTTTGTTCTCTACAGTTAAGAGTCTGTTTTTGGTTTGTCTTTTTTTTTTTCCTTTTGTTCATTCATTTTGTTTCCTAATTCCACATATAAGTGAGATCATGTGGTATTTGTCTTTTTCTGATTGACTTATTTCACTTAACATAATACTCCCTAGCTCCATCCACGTCATTGCAAATGGCAAGATTTCATTCTTTTTATGAATTAAAAAGTAAATTCCATTGTGTGTGTGTGTGTGTTGTGTGTGTGTATATATATGTATATGTATATATATATATATATATGTATATGTATATATATGTATATGTATATATATACATATACATATATATATATTAAAGATAAATTCCTTAACATGCTCCTCCATCAATCATTCAGCTCAAGCTGCACTGGTCTTTTGCAAACTACAGTCTGCATTCTGGCTGCAGGTTTTTGAACATACCATTTCCTCCTGACTTCAATATTTTCCCTTCGCATCTTTGCTTTTTTTTTTTTTCTATCTTTGCTTTTTTAACTCCACCTCTTTCTCCAAATCCCAACTCCATCATCATTTCCTCAGAGAAGTCCTTCCTGACCTGCTTATGTCCTTGATAACATAAAAAATATCTTATTTTTGTTCTTATAATAACATGCCCTTCTCTCTCATAATACTTGTTCCAGTTGTGGTATTTCTTCTATTTGTATGATTGTTTGACTGACGTCTAGCATCTGCACTAAACACATGCTCCATCAGGTCAGGAACTCTATGAGGAGCAGAGGGAATTGGAGGAAATGAGGCTTGGAAGTTAAGCAAGGGCTGTATCATAAAGACTTGTATGTTAGGCTAGGGAATCTTAATTTGATCCTATGAGCATTTTCCTATGAGCGATGGAGTATCATATTCGAGGTAATTTTAAAATCTTACTCAAAGTCTTGCATTTTACAACAGAAACTGACTTATGGTTATCAGATTAATCACCAGCTCAACAAGTTGTCATTCAACTTGTTATTGAACAACTGAACAAGTTATTAAACAGTAGAGAATTTGAATTTTCTCCCTAAACATGATTCTCTCCTTAAATGGCTCCTAAATTGGAGCTAAATTATGAGATAATAAGAAATCCATTTGTTGGGGCTCCTGGGTGGCTCAGTTGGTTAAGCGACTGCCTTCGGCTCAGGTCATGATCCTGGAGTCCCTGGATCGAGTCCCGCATCGGGCTCCCTGCTCAGCAGGGAGTCTGCTTCTCCCTCTGACCCTCTTCCCTCTCATGCTCTCTCTCATTCTCACTCTCAAATAAATAAATAAAATCTTAAAAAAAAAAAAAAAGAAATCCATTTGTTGTATTCTAACTAAGCATGGTAACTATCTGACCAGAGAAACCAATTCATCCAGAACACACTAAAGGAAACCTTCCTGGTCTGGTAAAGGCAATCCACCAATCTCCAAAGACAGCAGCTGCCTCCTCCACAACTTCCCTCCAGAGTCCTGAAAATCAGGCATACAGCACGGAACCAAACTTGCTCTGTACCACCTTCTGCGATCTCTAATCTCTCTATTTCCTAAAGTTGAAGTTATAGAGGAGACATACTCTTGCCAGCTCTTACTCCCTTAAGAAGATGAAGCTTTTTGGGGGAAAAGAAAAGGAACAACTTGCACTTAGTCTTTGTTGTCAAATAATGTTTCCAATTTTAGTAGGGTTCACGAGGACACCAATAAGATTCCCTTTAAGAATCTGAAAAGAAACTTCAGCTGGAGTTTTAAACAATTTTTTAAATGATGGTTATAATTAGAGATAATGTAAAGTTGCAAAACAGAGACAGAATGAACTCTGGCCAAGACTTGAACAAAACTATATTAAACGTACTAACACAAGTAACATGACAGTCTTTAAGAGATTTAGTCAGCAAAGAAGTTTAGAAAAGGGAAAGTCAAACATTGGTAGTGTTTTATTTAACAGTCAGAAGACAATGTCCAGCCCAGTATGATGACCAACCAGGGGAGGGTGGCAGGTATAATAACCCTATGGGAGAGGTACACTCGGCAATTTTCAGGGCTTCGTGACAGGCATTAAAATCTCAAACTAACTGCTCTTTTTCTAGTTGCAGGCTCACTAAGCAGCCTTCTAATAATTAAGCTGTTTTCATTTGTCTCCAGAGAAAGCATTTATTTTTAAGCCTATAGAAAGGCTAAGCTTCTTATTTTAAATTAATTGGCATTGTAGGTTTTAGTCATTGGCCTCCATGAGCTTGTTTAATGTGAGCCCACTCTGAGAAAGAGATCTAGTAGTCCTCATCATATTGACAATTATGTTTTCAAGCTTATGGCCTGACAGCCATACTCAGGCCTGTCATGAATTTGCCAAGGAAATGCCAACCTGAAGGATCTGTCTGGATGACCAGCCAAGTTCCAAAGAGGATGCCAGGCTTTTCTCTAAGTGACTTTGCATTAAAACCACAATAATTCACGTGGGGATCCTGGAATTCTACCCCTAGCTGACACTAACAAGATGCTTCTCTCCCTCCCTGCTGGAGAAGACAGAGGAAAGACTTAGTAAACTTGAAGAAAGAGCTATAGTAATTACCTAATTGGAACTACAGAGAAAAAAACAGATTTAAAACAAACAAACAAACAAAATCTAGAATCCCAGGAAGAGAGGAGAAAGAGGGACTGAAAAAAGTACTCAAAAAATAATGGATGAGATTTTCCCAAATTGAGCAAAAGATATTAATCTAAAGGTTTAAGAGGCTGAGCAAATTCCCAAACAGGATAAACCCAAAGAAATCCACCCAAACTTAAATTAACTACACTTCTGAAATCTAAAGATAAATGAAAATTCTTGAAAGCAGCCAATAAAGGAAAAACTACTTTAAATGACAGATTTCTCATCAGAAACCACTGAGGCCAAAGGAAATAGCACAATATAATTCAAGTGCTAAAAGAACTGCTAATCCAGAATCCTAGACCCAGTGAAAATACCCTTCAGGAATGAAGAGGAAATCAAGACATTCTCAAATGAAGGAAAATGAAGACTTTGTTGCCAACAAATCTACCCTAAAACAATGTCTAAAAGAAGTTCTCTAAAAAGAAAGGAAATGATAAAAAAGGAACATTAGGAAAGAAGAAAGCAGATGGTAAGCGAAAATGTTGATAAATACAGTATTTATAAATATATCTTTAATGGTTTATATACAAGAAAAGAGGGAAAGTCTCAAATCAATAATCTAAGCTGCCTTCTCAAAAACTTAAAAAAAGAAAAGCAAAATAAAACCAAAGCAAGAAGAAATAATAAAACAGAAATCAGTGAAAATGAAAACAGAATAAAAATGAAAAAGAATAAAAATAATGAAAGAAAAGTGGAAAAATCAATAAAATTAACAAAAACTTAGCAATACTGAGAAAGAAAAAAAGAGAGAAGACACAAATTACTAATATCAGTAATGAGCAAGGGATATCAATCAGACCCCGCAGACATCAAAAGGTTAATAGAGGAATACTATGATTAACTCTGCACCCATAAATTTATCAACTTAGATGAAATAAGCCATTCCTCAAAAAAATATAAACTATTATAACTCACCCAATATTAAAGATAATTTTAGTAACTCTGTGACTATTAAGGAAATTTAATTCATAATTTTTAAAACTCCCCCCCAAAAAAGAAATCTCCAGACTCAGATGGTTTAACCAGAGAATTCCACCAAATATTTAAAAATAATTAGCATCAATTATACATAATCTCTTCCAGAAAATAGAAGATAAGGGATCACTTCCCAATTTATTTTATGAAGCTAATATTACCTCAATACCAAAACAAAACAGAGAGAGAGAGTATATATTTTTTTTAAAGATTTTATTTATTTATTTGAGAGAGAGAATGAGAGAGAGAGAGAGCACATGAGAGGGGGGGAGGGTCAGAGGGAGAAGCAGACCCCCTGCTGAGCAAGGAGCCCGATATGGGACTCGATCCTGGGACTCCAGGATCATGACCTGAGCCGAAGGCAGTCGCTTAACCAACTGAGCCACCCAGGCGCCCGAGAGTATATTTTAAATACAAAGCTGAAGACCAATACCCTCATGCATACAGATGAAAGAAATCCTTAATGAAATATTTACAAATACAATTAACAATCTATAAAAAGAATTATATACACCATATACACCACCAATATATATACATCAATCCTAACTTGGTTTTATTAGTAATAAAATAGCTAACTTGAAGAAAGTTAGGATTATTCCAGAGATGCAAGGCTGATTCAGTATTCAAAAATCAATCAATGTGGGGCACTGGGATGGCCTCCAACTTTTGGTTTCAGCTCAGGTCATAATCTCAGGGTTGTGAGACCAAGTGCTGCATCAGGCTCCATCCTCAATGCAGAGTCTGCTCAAGATTCTCTCTCCCTCTCACTCCCCCCCACTCTCTCTCTCAAATAAGTAAGTTAATTAATAAAATCTTCAAAAATCAGTGTAATCTACCATATTAACAGCTTAAAGGAAAAAATCAAATGAACATAATAATCAATACAGAAAAGGAATTTGCCAAAATTCATCATCCATTCATGGTAAAAATTCTCAGGAACACAGGAATAGAGGGGAGCTTCCTCAACTTGATAGAGCATCTACAACAAAATCTACAACATTATAGTTAATGGAAAAAAAGCCTAAATACTTTCCCCCCAAATTGAGACAAAAAATTGACCACTCATATTCAACATAGTGCTGGAAGTTCCAGCCAGTGCAATAAGGCAAGAAAAAGAAATAAAAGACATATACGTAGAAAAGGCAAAAATAAAACCCTATAATGCAGAATGACATGATTATCTAGGTAGAAAATATCAAGGAATCTACAAAATTCTCCTAGAACTAGTAAATAGGTTCAGCAAGGTAATTGGATACAAGATAAACATACAAATATTACACTAGCAATGATTCCATGGACAATGAAATTTAAAATATAACACCATAGGGGTGCCTGGGTGGCTCAGTCAGTGAAGCATCTGCCTTCGGCTCAGGTCATGATCCCAAGATCCTGGGATCAAGTCCTGCGTCAGGCTCCCTGCTTAGCAGGGAGCCTGCTTCTTCCTCTGCCTGCTGCTCTCTCTGCTTGTGCTCTCTCTGTCTCTTCCTCTCTCTCTCAAATAAATAAAATCTTTAATAAATAAATAAATTAAATTAAATAAACTATAACACCATATACAATCACTAGAAAAATGACACTGAAGTATAAATCTAACAAAACATATACAGGACTTACATGCTAAAAATTACAAAATGCTGATGAAAGAAATCAAAGATCAAAATAAATGGAGAGACATAGTGGGTTCATGGATTCTAAGACTCAACACAGTAAAGATGTCAATTTTCCCCCACATTGATAATGCAGGTTTAATGCAGCTTCTACCAAAGTCCCAGAAAGACTTTTTTAGATCCAGATGAGATAAGACTATTTTAAAATTTATATGGAAAGGCAAAGGAACTAGAATAATTTTGAAAACAAGAATTAGGAGCAAATAGTCTACTCGATTTTAAGACTTATTATATAGCTGCAGTAATCAAGACTATGTAGTATTGGCAAATAGAACAATGGAAAACAATAGAGAACCCAGAAATGCCTGGATTCCAAGGCACTGGAACCCAAAAAGATAAGCCTGATAGATTGTGGACAAAGGTTCAAAGGTAATATAGGTAATTCAATGGAAGAAAGATAAACTCTTCAATAAATGATGCTGAAGCAATTGAAGATCTGTAGGCAAAAACCTTGACCTAAGTTTCATACATCATACAAAATTAACTTAAATGGATCATGGACTTAAATGTAAAATGTAAAACTACAGTATTTTATTAAAAATCTAGAAGAAAATCTTAGGGAACCATGGCTAGGCAAGGATTACTTAGACTTGTCACCATGATCCATAAAAGGAAAAATTGATAAGTTGGACCTTCATCAGAATTAAAACTTTTTCTCTATACAAGCTGTTAAGAGAAAGAAAAGGCAAGTTACAGAGTAGAAGAAAATATCTGCAAACCACCTATTTGACAAAGTACTCATATCTAGAATATAAAAAGAGTTTTCAAAACTCACCAGTAATAAAACCAACAATCCAAATTAAAAAAAATGGAAAAAGGGCATATAACGGACATTTTACCAAAGAGGATAAGCAGATGGCAAATAAGCACATGAAAAGATGTTCAACATCATTAGCCATTTTGGAAATTCAAATTAAAACAACAAAAGAGATGTCATCACACACCTCTCAGAATGGCTAAAATTAAAAATAGACACCAAAGTTGCAGAGAATCCGAATCATTCATACATTGCTGGTGTAAATGTAAAACAGTACAGCTCCTATGGAAAACAATTTGGCAGTATTTTTAAAAACTAACATGCAACTACCATATGATCTAGCAACTGCACTCCAGGGCATTTATCCCAGATTAACACAAAAGCCTGTGAACAAATCCTTTATTCATAACAGCCAAAACAACCCTGAAATTCTTCAATGGGTGAACAGTTAAACGAACTGGGATACGGATTCACACTGTTAGGGCTATTAAATAACAGAGTCAAGATTCACCTGCAGACTTGCCTGGCTCTAAAACTGGGGCTCTTAACCATCATAATTGCCTTCAGAGACAATCTATGTTGAGTATCACTTGGGCAGGACTTTATTTTGGACTGAGAGTTAGGAGTATGAGATTTTAATTGTTTTTCCCTCATCCAGTTATTTTTCCTTATTATCTCCTTTCCTACATTGCTCCTCTAAGCTCTAGTGCAGATACATTTCTTGTATTCCAGAAGCATCACAAGCAAGCTGAGCTTTTTCTGCCTCACTGACTGACCTGATAAAATCCAATATTTCTTAAAATAAGCTTCTAAACAGCTCATGGAATCATTCTCAGGTATTGCCTGCAGCACCGAGTTTGTTCTGTTCTTCTGATTCTCTCACTAAAAGTAGCTGCCTCGTCCTTCCCTCCATCCTCTCTATTCTCTGATGATTATGGACAGTGGTAGCAACTGGTTTTTAAGTTACATTAACAAAAAACACCCCACTTACGATAATTAATCAAAAATCTCACATAAGGGTGATTCCTCAGTCTGTGATACCAAATACCTTGCATTTTCATGGCTTGAAGACATTGAATTAAGTCAATATTGTGTGGATAGGACTGTCAGCCACACAAACCAGCTATTCTTCAGCAGGAATCTCTCTCAATAAACCCCTTGGAAAAAACTGAGTATACATTAATTTAGTTATTTACCACATCCTGGGCACTGTGCTAAGTGTTTTAAATGTACCCATTAAATGATTTAATTCTCTCCAAACCATCATGAAGCAAGCATTATTATCATTCTCATTCTACAGATGAGAAAAGAGACATGGAGGGGTTAAATGGCTTGTCTCAAAATCACACGGGGATGGGATTTGAACTCAGGCCGTCTGGTGAAGAGCCCAGAAACCTAACCATCATGTTTTACTACTTCTTTATCTAATGAATTTACTTCTATAGTTTACTAATTTGTTTCCTTGTGCTCTGGGGAATCATTAGAAGGAAGCTGTGGTCAGGAAATAAAATGAAGTAAAGAAAGTGTCAGAGAAATAGTGATTTTTTTTTCAAAACTTTTTTACTTTTCAGTAATTACCAAAGCTACAGAAAGCCTACAAGAATAGCAAAAAGAACTCCTGTATGCCTTCAGCCAGGTTTCCCAACTGTTAACATTTGACACATTTTCTGCATCATTCCCTTCCTCTCTCTCCCTCACTCCCCACCCCGGCCACCACACATTCTTTTCCAAATTAGTGGAGAACAGGTTGCAGGCATGATGACCTACTACTGCTATTTCCTAGAGAAAAGGACACTCTCCTATACAACCACAAAATTGAGAAAATATGAGACCATATAAT
This sequence comes from Neomonachus schauinslandi, assembly GCF_002201575.2. NCBI lineage: Eukaryota > Metazoa > Chordata > Mammalia > Carnivora > Phocidae > Neomonachus > Neomonachus schauinslandi. The sequence goes on from NC_058413.1 coordinate 49,042,550, forward strand.
CCATAAACCCCATTCAAATATCACAAATTGCCCCAATAATGTATTTCAGAGCAAAGGAAAGTACAAGGATCTTCCTCTGGTTCAAGATCTATCTGGGGATCAAATGTTACATTTTACTGTCATGTCTTTTATTTTTTTTCTTTTTCAGTCTGGAACAGTTCCTCAGTCTTTCTTGGTTCCCAATCTTGACATTTTTGGAAAGTACAAGGTGGCTATTTTGTAGAGTTCCCCTCAATTTGATTTTACTCATGTCTCCCCAGTATTAGATTCAGGTTTTGTATTTTTGGCAGGGATGTCACAGAAGTGATGCTGCGTTCTTCTCAGGGCATCTTATCAAGAACACAATGTTGATTTGTACCATTCCTGGTTAGGCTAATTGTCATCACTGGGTTAAGGTGATGCCTATCAAAATTCTTCTCTATAACGTTACAGTTTTCCCTTTGTAATTAAGAAGTACTTTGTAGGGAGAGCCTTTGAAATTACATTGTTATACTATTCATCATCAAACTTTTACCCAACAGTTTTTTATACTCTATTGATGATTCTTGACTAAATAATTACTGTGATATTTGCTGATAATGACTTTGTAACTCTATCATTTCTTCTATGTTTATTTGTTGATGCTGTACTATAAGAAAGAGCTTTTCCTATATTCATTTCTTCGTTCATTCATTTATAGGCTCATTAATCCTTATGTTAATCCATAGGTTATAATCTGTTATTGTCATTATTTATTTTGATGTTCACGCTGTTCCAGCTGTTCTTCATGCTGGCTACTGTGTCTTTTTAACAAGTCCTCATAAATTTTTATCAAATCCTTGCTTCAAATCAAGATATTTTGGGCTCATCTTGTACTTTCCCTGCCCCAACCTCAGGCACACAGGAATGAGTTCATATTGGTGACATTCACCGAGAATCAAGAAAGCATTTTAAAGAAAAGATGAATTCAGTTTGTAATCTGTTGAGTCTGAATTGCCTACTGAATATTCAGCAAAATACTGAGCCACAGTTCTAGGGCTCTGAAAACTGAACAAGACTGAAGATAAATCTCAGGTGGTAATTTGTTGGTGGGAGTGGAATTCACAGTAATAAATGATACAACCTATAGATGTTTGTTCTGTGAAGGAAGAGAAGAGATGGCCAATGACACAGCCTAGAAACAAAAACATCCAAGAGATGCTCATTTGCAAAAGGCCCTTTGAAGGAATGGTTTGAGAATGAGGCTGTGTTTGGAAACACGAATGTTTGGAAGCCAAGTGATGAGAATGACTGCCTCCCTAAAATTACCTCTGCATAACTCCCCATAATACAGTCTCCCCAACTAAATAACTCAACAAAAAGAGAACAAAAATGTACGTTTAGCACCAAATGCTGAAAATCAAAACCAATACCCAATAATATCAGAATATTTTAGGAATCTCCAGTAACTTTAATCCTTAAAAACTTCCAGGCTTTGTCTCATACCACTGAGGCTCTGAAAGCCAGAGTGGAGACTAAAATATAATTCACAGTCAGCTTAACCACTCACAAACTACTCTATAACCACTTTTCTCCTGGAAAATTTTTGGATCCATATATGCATCTCTATCTCTTCCATTAGGCTGCTCCCTTCCACTATACACCTGCATGTTTCTCTCATCACAGTGAGACAGTGGGGACTTGTGTCTTTTATGCTCCCTTCTCAAAGTCTAATGTGCACTCAGGTCACTTGGGGATCTTGCTAAGGTGCAGATTCTATTTGTGGGTGGAGTCTGAGATGCTGCATTTCTAACAAGCTCCCAGGTGACATGCTGCAACTTATAGACTGATCGGAGGATGACACTGTGAGTAGCAAGGCTTTAGAGTACAAAGCCTTTAGGAGGCAAAAAGCCTCCTCTCCTATCTCCATCTGTATATAAAACACCTCCCTGTATAGCCTTCCTCAATCTCTATCCCTTTTACTTCCCTATTGCTGCCTCTTTCAACCTCACTATGTTCTCTCCTCCTTTCCTCTGACCCACTATGCATCATTACTTTTATGTGGCTATTTTATAGACAATAATGCTATTGTCTTCCTCACTTTATTCTTATCCCAACAAAATTTCTATCTGTTCCTTCAGCTGGGCTCAACTTTACATTAGGAAAGCAAGGTAATTAAATCCAACCATACAAGGGTGTTAGTTTCTGAGAGTCAATTTATATCTCTCTGGGATGTCTGTTCATCCAATCTCTTAAAGAAGTTTAGTGCAGGGAGATTTTCCTTAAATCACTCCAACTGACATCATTGTGCAAGACCAGGCCTGTGGGCTGAAAGAAAGATAAAAGCAGAATTTGGTCTTCCAAAACCCCAGAACTTTCTCTGAAATAGGAAGGTATTGGGGCACCTGGGTGGCTCAGTTGATTAATTGTCTGACTCTTGATCTCAGCTCAGGTCTTGATCTCAGGGTCATGAGTTCAAGCCCCACATTGGGCTCCATACTGGGCATAGAGCCTATTAAAAAAAAAAAATAGGAAGGTGTTGCCCTTTTTTTTTTTTTCAAACTTCTCCTTCTCTAAACACTTTCTGGGGCTTGAGACTTAAAAATCCCAGTCATGCATAAAGAGGCAGTGAGGATTATGGAAATTATTGTTCACAGACTATATTCTGGGACAGAGCCCCCCAGGCCTTTACAAATAGTATTGCATTAAATCTTCACACAGTCTCTGTGGTACTGTTTCTTACTACAACTTTACAGTTGAGAAAACAGAGATAAAGAAAGGTTTAGAAATTTATCCAAGGTCAAGCTATATTACAAAGCTGTGATCACCAAGACAGACAGCATGGTACTGGCACAAAAACAGACATACAGACCAATGGAACAGAATAGAGAACCCAGATATGAACCCTCAACTCTATGGTCAAATAATCTTTGACAAAGCAGGAAAAAACATGCAATGGAAAAAAAAAGAGTCTCTTCAATAAATGGTGCTGGGAAAATTGGACAGCCACATGCAGAAGAATGAAACTTGACCATTCTCTAACACCGTACACAAAGATAAACTCAAAATGGATGAAAGACCTCAATGTGGGACAGGAATCCATCAAAATCCTAGAGGAGAACATAAGCAGTAACCTCTTTGACATCGCCCATGGCAACTTCTTTCAAGATACATCTCCAAAAGCTAGTGAAACAAAAGCAAAAATGAACTTTTGGGACTTCATCAAGATAAAAAGCTTCTGCACAGCAAAGGAAATGGTCAACAAAACAAAGAGGCAACCCACAGAATGGGAGAAGATATTTGCAAATGACACTACAGATAAAGGGCTGGTATCCAAGATCTATAAAGAACTTCTCAAACTCAACACCCAAAAAACAAATAATCAAGTCAAAAAAGGGGCAGAAGATATGAAGACACTTCTCTGAAGAAGACATATAAATGGCTAACAGACACATGAAAAAATTTTCACCATCATTAGCCATCAGGGAAATTCAAATCAAAACCACACTGAGATACCACCTTATACAAGTCAGAATGGCAAAAATGGACAGGGAAAGAAACAACAAACGTTGGAGAGGTTGTGGAGAAAGGGGAACCCTCTTACACTGTTGGTGGGAATGCAAGTTGGTACAGCCACTTTGGAAAACAGTGTGGAGGTTCCTCAAAAATTTAAAAATAGAACTACCCTATGACCCAGCAATTGCACTACTGGGTATTTACCCCAAAGACACAGATGTAGTGAAAAGAAGGGCCATATGCACCCCAATGTTCATAGCAGCAATGTCCGCAATAGCTAAACTGTGAAAAGAGCCGAGATGCCCTTCAACAGATGAATGGATAAAGAAGATGTGGTCCATATATACAATGGAATATTACTCAGCCATCAGAAAGGATGAATACTCAACTTTTACATCAGCATGGATAGGACTGAAGGAGATTATGCTAAGTGAAATAAGTCAAGCAGAGAAAGTCAATTATCATATGGTAAATATCACTTATTTATCACAAATATCACTTATTTGTGGAACATAAGGAATAGCATGGAGGACATTAGGAGAAGGAAAGGAACAATGAGGGAGGGGAAATCAGAGGGAGAGATGAACCATGAGAGACTATGGACTCTGAGAAACAAACAGGGTTTTAGAGGGGACAGGAGAGGGGGTATTGGTTAGCCTGGTGATGGGTATTAAGGAAGGCACGTACTGCATGGAGCACTGGGTGTTATACGAAAACAATGGATCGTGGATCACCACATCAAAAACTAATGATGTATTGTATGGTGACTAACATAACATAATAAAATTTAAAAGAGTTCAAAAAAAAAAAATTTATCCAAGGTCACATAGCTGTCAAATTGTGGAACTGATTTGAATTCAGGCAGTCTGACTCCAAAGCCTGCAGTTTTAAACCACTATATTATTCTATTTCTGGCAAAGTATAATATGGCATTCTTTTTGGACCTAGTGCAAATGACCAATGATTTTCAGCATGGTGAACATGACTATCTTGAGGACAGAGCTTACATCTGATCTATCTTTTGATCCCTCCCCCACCACACCCCAGCCTTATGCTTTGGTAGTTGCTCAGTATAAGAAAAAGGTACAAGAACTCTATAGTTAGTAAGTGGTAAGTACCTTTGAATGGAGAAATGTAGACTTCAGTCACTAACAGAATCATTAAAAGGCACAGAATTTTATTTAAGGGATAAATGGTAAAGACATTCAAATAAATTCTTCTGTTTAACTCTTCCATTAAAAGCTCAGAATTCACCAGTCTTAAAGCACAAATCCATGGTAAGACTGGAATTCAAACTAAGAAAGTCTGTGATTTGCTCTAACTATTCCTTAAGAGCATATAGCCTATTATACTAAAATATTTGCTCTTGGCCTTATTCTGTCTTATTACTCTAGAAAAAAAATGGAAGAAGATATGAGGGAATTGACACTTTCTTTTTACATAATTCTAAAAATATCCTAGGATAACACAATGCAAAAAAAGTCCTGTCATCAAATCCTGTCCTAAGCCTGTGGAGCCTGATGGATCTCAAGAACAATGATCCATGGCACTGGCATGGCAGTGTTTCTCACACGAATTAAATCTGTCTTCATTCTGTCAGCAACCTGAGCACTCTGCAGTAGTGTGATGACATTTCTCTTATGCTGCAAATAGTGTGGAGAAAGAGCCAGGGGTGACTAATCTAACAACACAGTAGGATTTTGCAATGTGGATTACATTCTAGAATAGGTATTGAATTCCCCAATAAGCACAAGCCAACAAGGACACTAATTTCTGACCCTCTAGAACTTACAGTTTAAAAATAGTTATTGGACTCATGAAAGAGATTACTTTGTGTGATGCAGTTAAACTTGTCTTCTGTTTCCAGAATTATCTCTGTTTCCCAAGGTATCAGTTTTCAATATGTCTACCTGGGTTATGCTGTAGGCATTCCTTAAATATCTGGTGATTCATAGTTGTCCATTCATATTTAATAATAAGGGAATAAGACTGACTGGGAGCTCTGTACATTGGGTGGAAATTACCAACTGGTAGGCTTCACATCTGTTCAGATGAATTAAATCATTGGTCTATGAGCCAAATAAGGACTCACAAAATAATTTTAACTTTACAAATTAAATTGTAAATAATTGAAATTGGGAGATTTCACATAAAAGTTGTGTTTCTGCCTTCTTTTGAAAAATAGAGACTACCGGGGCGCCTGGGTGGCTCAGTCGTTAAGCGTCTGCCTTCGGCTCAGGTCATGATCCCAGGGTCCTGGGTTCGAGCCCCGCATCGGGCTCCCCACTCGGCGGGAAGCCTGCTTCTCCCTCTCCCACTCCCCCTGCTTGTGTTCCCTCTCTCGCTGTGTCTCTCTCTGTCAAATAAATAAATCAAATCTTTAAAAAAAAAAAAAAGAAAAGAAAAATAGAGACTACCTAGCAACCCTAGGCTCATGTTCACAAAAGCCAGTTGGCCAAGAGTCAGTGGCTATTCTTTCAGAGATATTGATCCCTTGCCCATTAGGTCTACAATGTTATTATTTACATGTTAGCCTTAATTTACCTGGTCTTAAATCTATCCATGTCTATGATGTAAGGCAGTGATCTCATTCTATTTTCCTCAATAGAATGAGCCCATTTCCAGCTAATATTTACTGAACAGTCCTTCATTTGCTCACTGCTACATCTACTATACATGGAGTCATACATACACAAACCTGTAACTAGTTCTGGCCTTCCTATTCTGTTCCATTGTTCTTTTGCCATTCCCACCTTACTTGACTACATAATGTCTTAAATTCCGGTATTTTGTTCTCTTTAAAGAATTTCTTAGCTAGTTGCAAATCTTTATTATCTCATTTTATTATATATTTTATATATATTCTATTTTCTAATAGAAAAAGATGTAGGAGAGGTGTGCTTACAGGACAGAACAAATGCCTACTTCTCTAGGAAAAAAGAAACAAAGAAAAAGATGTAGGAGAGTATCATATAACTTGGAACTGGAAAAATACTTTTTTAGACAAAAAAGGCATCTGATGGCTTTTTCTACATCAAAAATAGGAATCTTTTTTGGCGGGAAGATTGCCACAGGCAAAGATAACAGATGAATTATCATCTGGAAGAAGATATTTACATCTAAAATTGAGAAGATTAATATATATTATATATGCATACTATATGTGTTGAGTTCCTCAAAAAAATATATTAGAATATTTGTTCAAATCTTATTTTATTTATATGTTAACATGTAAAGAATTTTAACCTCCACAATGTTAAGTCAATTTGCCTTAAAACATGGCACATCAAGTTTTCTTTAGGTTCTCATACAGCTTTTAATATTTTTCTACTTAAAGGGCTTGTGAAGACTTTGTTAGGTTAGTTTCCAGATAATTTATATTTTTTGCCATTGCTGTAATATTACCTCATTTTCTGTTTTCTAGAAATAATAACTGTCTACATAGAGGAATGGTACCTATTTTGTAAGTTGACACCCAGCAATCTTGCTTACTTGCTTAATTGTTCTATCATTTTTCTATTGATTCATTCCATTCTCTGTATGGAAGTCATCATATTATCTGCAAGTAATACACAGACTTACGGTAGAATAACAGAGTTCCATCAGGCCAACCTAACCCTAATACCTAAACTTTAAGAAAAGAACAACAAAATAAACACAAACTATAGATATTAGAAAATTGAATAAAAATTCAATTTATTTTATTTTATTTTATTTTATTTTATTTATTTTTATTTTATTTTATTCAATAAAAATTGAATAAAAATTCAATACTAGAAAATTGAATCCATCAGTGCATTAAAAAATGAGACATCATGCTATGTAGGGTTTATCTGAAGATATTTCTACACTATCAGTTTAAAGGAAAACATATGACCTGATTGATAGATATCCCATAAGCAGTTGTTAATGTTAAACAACTATTCTTTTTGTTGTTGTTGTTAAACAACTATTCTTAGTTTAAAACAAACAAACCAAAACCTCACTACTTGTAGCAAACTAGGAAAAAGTAAAAGTCCTTTAACAAACCCCATAGCAAATACCATGCCTCATGTTAAATACTAGAAGGAATCCCACAAAACACAGTTAATGAGGATTCCCATTATCACTGCTACTAATAAAAAGTTTATTGAGAGTTGTACCCATTTCAGTAAGACAAGAACAACATAGAAATGTGAATATAAGAAAAAAGAGACAAAAAGTGCTATTTTGCAAATTGCCTCCTTAGAATATACAATAAAATCAACTATATAATTCAAAGTAATGAGTATTGAGTAAGTTGGCCCTATGTGAGAGAAGTCTACAAAGATCAATAGCCTCCTATAGCAACCAGCAGTAATAATTAGAACAGACTGAGAAGGAAAAGCATTCATTGTATGAAGAAAAATTGTTAAATACGTTGCAATAAACCAACGAAATCTATACAAAAAAGATGACTCTACCTTATCCAAGGTTATGAAAGAAATTTTATTAAATAGAAAAGCAAACTGTATTCTTGAATGAGAAAACTCAGTATTTTAAAAATACTAATTCACACAAAATTTATCTATAATTTTGATGTATTCCCAATTAAAATACACAATTTTAAGGAACTTAACAGGTTGATCTCCAATTTTCTCATTCAGGGAAGAAGCCCACAAGTCTGAGGATAAGGAGACAGACAGACATGGCTGTGAAGGGAAGGACAGTCATAGGCTAACAGCTAGAGAGGGTTCAGTGATCAAGAGAGTTTTTTCAGAGGCTTGAGCACATTTAAATGCTGATGGAGAAAAGCCAGTAGAGGGGAAGAAGCTGAAATTGAAAAAAAAAAAATGTTAGCATAAGTTTCCTAAACAGCTGGAGTATGGTACATTCCCAAAAGTCATAACAAAATGAACGTTTACACACTGAGTAACACTGCTTCAGAATACACAAAACGGAATTCTTGCTCAGGGTGGCATCCTGAACATATAAGCTAAAATCCTTCCTCCAATCCCTTCCAAATTCTCATCAAAAGGACTAAAAGGATATAATGAAGGGGGAAAAAAATCAGTCAGTGAGGGGGGTATGGAAGGCTGTATTTTACCTGTCAGTTACACAATGTTTGAAGATATAACGGATATAAGATAGGAAACAGGAATACCAAACTATAATTTTTTGCAAGAGGCTGAAAAGCCTGTCTGGGAATAAGTAGAAAGTAACGCCAAGTCAAGCCATAATTCATCAGAGCTAGTCCCCTGTCACCTTCCCTGCACCTTCATTTGGTGCTGAAAAGAGGCCACACTTGAGTTCTTACAGGAAAGGAGGCCTACTTAATTCTTACTGGCATCTAAGGGAAAATGACATTGTCCAAAGAAAGAATCTAGCCCCACAGCACAGATTACCAGCTAATGAAGGTGAGGGCCCTGCTGTGGTGATCTCTAAAACAGGCAATCATGCTTATTATAAAAGAAAAAGTGTATAGACTTAAGGCTATTTGAACCAACCTGATCTGCTATGGAGAGATTAAAAAAATTTTTAAACTTGTGGACAAAGTATATAGAACAAAAATAAATCCTGAATGCATCAAAGATCTGCCCAAATAGTAAAATATTATCAGCCCAAAATGTAAGTGAAGAAACTCTTGCTAGGAGGACATTTGCTAAATCCTTGGAACTTTAACAGTAGTTTCCAAGGCTTGCTTTGGCCTGGGAGCAGAAGGCCAAATCCAGGGTACATTGAGGTGAGGATTCTGGAAGGAGAACCTCCCTGCCAAGAGCTGTACCCTCAGGGTAAGGGCAAGCCAGACATCAAGCTGCTTCCCCTACCCCACATACCCTGGGGATTGCTTTGGTACTGAGCTAAGCATCCATCACACTAACTGGTAAATGAATGTGTGCTGACATTAAGAGCGGGAAGGAGGTAAGACAACAGGTATTCACAAACATGACTAGATGAACTATATGTTCATCTAGAGGCCATGACACTTGAAAAGCAGCTTAGCACTATTTAGTAAATATCTAGGCCCAGAGATACAAGGATGTTGAGAGAGGCATTGTTCAAAATGGTCCCAAACTGGAAAAGATGCTGATATTTACAACCACAAAATGGGCAAATAAATTATGGTATACTCATATAATGTAATGAAAATTAACACAGCAATGAAAATTAACAAACTACTACTTCATGCAAGAACATGGATAAATCTCACAAATAAAGTATTGAGTGAAAGAGAAAAGTCACAAAGGAAAAAAATACAGTATAATTCACTTTACATTTTTTCTCTAAACTATATGTGGAAATTTCCATTCTCTTCGGCACATATGATATATTTTGCAATTAACATTAAAAAGGAAACCGGGACAAAAATAAACAAAACTAAGAGGAGGAGGATGAGAACAGAGGAGCAGGAAGAAAAGGAGGAAAACCAAAGGCACAGAGCTCTCTAAATTGGACTGTCACAACAAACATGGAAACCTATCTTTTGAGCACCAAGACAATGCCTCTGGCTTTGGCCCCTCCTAGCTCTCAGTTTTAATTTTCCTTACAGGTGTTTGCATCTTTACAATGGCAAAGTAAAACTTGAGAAAATCTAGGATGTCTCCTTGTACATGCTGGTGCTTCAAGTACCTGAAAGGGACCAACAGGGTCTCTAAGACCACCTTGCTTCCCCTCCGCTAAAAGAGACACCCCCCAGGAGATAAAATGAAAAAGAACAAAGATAATTCGACAATGGAAATAGTCAGCAGTGAAAAAGAGGGACCAAGCTGACAAATCTGATCATGTCCCACCCCCCTGGCTGCCCCAAGTAAACTGACTTCTTGCCCTAAAAAGAAAAATCATTAGAAAAACTACAATTCACCCACTTAACAAGATTTGGGAGTACATTACAATTTATGAAAATAGAATACAAAATTACAAGAAAAGCACAATATGAGATTAGGAGAGATTTTTCAGGGTTTGAAAAAGCATGATGGCTAAATTTTTTAAATGGAGATTTGCCATGAGAAAAAACTGAGATAACAAAGTAAATACCTGCTCAAGAAAAACTCTTAAACCTCAAAACAAATGACCTTGTATGGACAGAACTGACAGGAGAAAATACTAGGGACACGGAAGACAAATCAAGTGCATATACGCATACAAGAAGCATTCTTTTTTTTTTTTTTTTTTGAAGATTTAATTTATTTATTTGACAGAGAGAGACACAGAGAGAGTGGGAACACAAGCAGGGGAAGTGGGAGAGGGAGAAGCAGGCTTCCCGCCGAGCAGGGAGCCCGATGTGGGGCTCGATCCCAGGACCCCGGGATCATGACCTGAGCCGAAGGCAGACGCTTAACAACTGAGCCACCCAGATGCCGCTACAAGAAGCATTCTTAAAAGAGAAATAGAAATACGTACTATTTCTGGTTTACTAGGAGTTTGTTTCAAAATTGATATTGAATTTCATTAATGCTTCATTGGGATCTATGGGTATGATCATGTGATCTTTTTTCTTCTGGTCTACTGATATAAAAGACTATATTAATAGATTTTGAAAACCACATTCCTATTTGCTCATGGTGTATTATTCTTTAAATATGTTGTGTGGTTCAAAATCAATTAAGTAAAAGAAAAATATGCCTGAACTAAAGAACTGGCTGAATTTTTAGATTGAAATGTTTCACTTCACTCACAGCAAATGTAATGGGGGGAGGGAAGGTACGACCTCATAAAACCTGTAATTCTAAGGATGAAAAAACAAATTCAACCCAGCATTCAAGTAAAAAGAAAAGATGAACCACAAAGGAAAAATAGAGTCCCGTTGGCCTTAGATGTCTGCTCTATGATAATAAATGCCAGAAAACAGTTTAGCATTAACTACAAGCGATAGACACACCAACATTTTCTATCTGGTCTTGCAAGCATCCATTTGAGAATCCACTGAAACACATTCCCAACCATAGAAGAACTTAAAATCTAACAACCACATTTCTGTCCTTAAAAGCTATTCCAGACTCTGCTTTTGCTGACTGTAATATAACTTTAAAATTTTTTTAAACTTAATAAAGGGGAAGATGGTACAAAAAATTGGCAGTAAGTATTAAAAACAAACAAAACTTATACTACATAATTTAAAAATATCCTATTGGAATTAAATACTTGTCACTAATTTTTTCTTTTTCTTTTTTTTGAAGTATAATTAACATATTATGTTTTAGTTTCAGGTCACTAATTATTTTTGCCAGAGAAGCTACATGAAACAATAAATATCTAAAATCCCAATGATTCTAAACTGTGAAGGGCGATGGGAGGAAATTAGGGTGTAGAAACATTCTAATCTCTTTTTGAAAAATGGGAGGGGTGAAAAATATGGTTTCATTCTTGACATTGAAAGCATAGCTCTGTCCTCATTTAAGCAGTTAAAAGGAAATAATCATGTTATCAGCACATCATTATATCTCGTCTCCTTATTTAATTCCTTTTGCCTTTTTTCTTATGCTGACACCATAGAGCAATCCTGAATAATTATGATGGCAATATTTCTGTCTTATTTCTTACTTCAATCAGATTCCTTCTGCTTTAGTATTAAGAATGCTGTCAGTTGAGGGGCGCCTGGGTGGCTCAGTTGGTTAAGTCTCTGACTCTTGATTTGGCTCAGGTCATGATCTCAGGGTCTTGGGATGGAGCCCCGAGTTGGGCTCCCTGCTCAGCAGGGAGTCTGTTTCTCCCTCTCCCTCTGCCCTTCCCTGTATGCACACATGTTCGCTTTCTCTCTAAAATGGATAAATCTAAAAAAGAATGCTTAAAATAGATACATTTTTATCATGTTATATTTTGGGTTTCCTGAGAGTCTGTATCAAAAATGGATATTGAATTTTTATCAATGCTTCATTGGAAACTATGGAGACAGTTGTGACTTTTTTTTCTTTTGATCTACTGTATAAAATACTATATCAGATTTTATAAAACTACATTCCTATTTATTCATGGTGTATTTTTCTTTCAGTGTTATGTGACTCATTATTATATTATTGAGAATATATGTTTATCTATATAGGTGAAAGGTGCCTATAATTTTCATATTTTTATATTTTTTGGTAGCAAGTTTATATACTGGCTTGTAAAATGAATTTAGACATAATTAGAATTACTTCTTTCTTTAAAATCTGAACAAAACAAGTGTGGTTTTAGAGAGTTCTTTCACATTTTAGATTACTTCCATGATCATTACCCTATTTATATATTCTATGTATTCTTGGATCTATTTCTACAATTCATATTCTCCTATGAAAGGCCCATTTTTACTGAGAGCAGGGAGGGAACCCAGGCTGAGCTTGGCCTAAGTAAGAAGCCCTTAGTGAGGACCCAGAGACAGGAGTCCAGAGGGGAGCAAGTCCTCCACCACACACAGACCAAGGACCAGAGAGCCATGCAGCGCAAAGACAGAACTCTGGACATCTGCTGAGGATCCACTTGGGGCTCCAGCCAAGTGCTGACCAGTGCACGTGTCTGAGGAAAGAGTCAGAGGCTGAGAAAACACCATCCAAAAGGATTAGGAAGGAACAGCGCCCGGCCCATGCACCAGGCCGGGAATCATGTTTTTTTGCCGCAGGAGTGGATTAGCCCCAGCCCGAGCACTACTAGACAGCTACCCTTAATTATGTACTTGTCCAGCTCAGCCAGCAGTTACACCCTTAAGACGCTGAGGCCTGGGTAATTTCATCTCTCCTGGGCACCATTTGAGGCCTAAGAACATGTTTAGAAACATGTATAAAATCAGATGAGGGGTTCAACAAAGTACATCCCTCCCCCAAGGTTCATAAAGCTAGCTTTGTTGTTAAACCTTCCCAGAAAAAATGAAGCACAGAGGAGTTAATCCAAATATATTAGTTACATGTGGAATCTTTACTCCACTGGAAATAATGAAAATAAACGAAGCAGTGTTATTACTGAGGCCATAAAATCCATTTGGCAAAAGCTAATCTTCTTAGTTTGCTATTTTAGTATATCAAAATGTTCATAGTATTTATGACTCCCTTATCTCAGAGTAATGATGCATCCTCAAAGCTTCTAGAAAGCAGTTCTTCAATTCACTTAGTTACACAGTATTTTAGGAGTTCTAGTGTCAAAAATATTTCACTGGACATAAAAGAGGAAACACACAACAGCTTCATCCAGACACTGCTTGACTTCGGCCTTTTATTTAGCTTCATTTCTGGTCTTCAATTTTCCTTCTGTGCTAAAGCAAAAGTCTGTTTTCTGCTCCTGAGGTGAAATGTTTTCATTTGTACTCTTACTACAGGAGTTGGATTACAGGTGCTAGGTTGGGTTTTTCTTCCCCCCGGACCGAGAGAGAAATAGTCCAAGGAAGAGATTGTCACTGTTGCCGCAATCTGCACGTCTACCTTTCAGAATCATGCTTGGCCAGTCTTAAGTGTTGACTTAATCTTTACTAAATGAATGAATAGAAGGCTGAGGACACCGCAAGCATGAAGAGGCTCCTTTTCACATGCTCCGTGCCCCTTCATTCCTCACCCGCGGGCTGGACATTTTCTTGGAAACCGCAGAGTATCTGAAAAGCGGAACTACATGTCCAGCCTGTCTAAATGCCCAGACTGATTATAACCCAAGGAACATTTCCCCCATAATTAAATATACAAATGGTTCACTTTTCCAGGTCTCTAATTTTGGTAGAAACACCCATCTTAATATCAACTTTAGGAGGTTTAGAATCTCACCCAAAACTAGAATGAGGTCTGCAGGAAAAAGCTTGTAACAATTAAATTTCCAGACTGAAAGGAAGGCTAAACCCATACTCTGCTACATGGGGCCTCAATAATGAAATAAAACACAGATAAAAATAAGAATGTTATAGTGATTGAGTTCTCTGTCACAAATTCAAGTCTGGAGACAGAATCTTATTACATATCTTGATGTTATTGGAAAAATAAAAGCAAATGGTATCATAGTATCATGGGGAAAGTAGGACATCTATGTGTTTACAGTCTCAAACTGGACAAGAGTCAATGCTGCCTGTGAAGTAACTGGAAGATTCAGGTGAGGACACGATTGAACTTAGACATGATAGGGAATCGAATACTGACAAGGAGTGATTTCAATTTACATCCAGACAACTGCCACCAAAAAGTGGTCAGTTTGAAGGTGGTGCGTGCCCCAAGATTGTGACAAAGCTGAGCTTCTCTGGATGGGATACCAAAAATCACTATAGGATCTTTGAAAAACATACATTATCAATTATGATTCAAGATTCACTGTGAGATTTCTTAGTTCAAAACAGCTGTCACAATAGGGGGATAAGATGCTAATTGTAAAGAAATTAATGATCATAATAACAAAGTACAGGCAGGAGCCAGCAGAATGCCACTGCGACCACCCAAGGTGTCCTCCTGCTCTATCCTGATCATCCCATCCTGGGAGGAGGTGTGAAGTGTGAGTTATAAAAAGATACTAACACATTGGGTGAAACTAGGGATCAGTGGAGCTTTATCTCTGTTAAGTAGTCTACATGCTAATTTTTAATATATTTCTTCTCATTAAATATTTTCTATAATTTTGAAATATGAATGCTTATTAAGTAGGAAAAGAACATTCCCCATTTAGTAACTTTTCCTAGAACTTCAAGCTGAGAAACGAGTCACTTGGATTGACATCATAGAAACCTACCACCTTCTCTAGGCCTCACTTTCTTCATCTGTAAAATGGGTATAAAAAAGGTATCTACTGGGATGCCTGGGTGGCTCAGTCACTTAAGTGTCTGACTTCGGCTCAGGTCATGATCCCAGGGTCCTGGGATCAAGTCCCGCATCGGGCTCCCTGCTCATTGGGAGTCTTCTTCTCTCTCTCCCTTTGCCTCTCCCCCTGCTTGTGCTCTCCCTCTCTCTTTCTGACAAATAAATAAATAAAATTTTAAAAAAAAGTTATCTACTTCCTAGGATCACTGTGAATTAAATGAGGTGAATTATCTCAGTGCCTGTTCAGAGGAATCACTGAAAAATATTAGTTGTTTCTGATATTATCATTAGAGCCAGCAAGAAAATTTAGAGATCATATAGGTCAAAATTATTTTAACTCTCTCCATTTCTTATTTTTGAATTTGAAAAATATTAGGCTAAATGGACTAAATGACTGCATAATTTCCATTAGTATTCTGATATTTATCCTAAGTATATAAACCTCTTTAATTGCATAGTTTCTTTACAGCATTAAGTTCCAATATGAATTTAGACTTTAAATTTATTAAAAGTGAAATAGAATTACAATCTATCCATTACTTAAAGCCCCACAAAACCCCTATTCTTATTCAATTTTTTGGAACTTGTTAGAACTCATACTTCATGTTTCCTCCATGTGATAAACGCACATGGGGGAGCTACTGCCTTGATGAGGTTACATTACATGGCACAGGTGAGGGGATGTCACCACTGTGATTATGGAGATGCTCTACGGATGTTATGTAAGACTAACGTTCTGTTCTGTTGGTATATATACAAGAGTCTACATTAGCGGACTGGAGAGACTCTCTCTTGCAGGCTTTGAAGAAATAAGCTGCCATGTTCTGAAAGGGCCTGTGAGAGGGTCACATGGCAAGGAATTGGGGGGTAGCCTCTAGGAACTGAGAGCAGCACCTGGCTGACAGCCAGCAAAAAACAGGGACCTCAGTCTTACAGTCCTCTAACCACATGGAGATGAGTTCTGCAAACAGAATAAATATATATGATTAATTCATAAATTTTGAGGCTTATCTATATGGAAACTGAATTTTAATTTTTATGCAATCAAATGTATCAATATGTAACTTTTGATACTTCTGCTGTTTGGGCTTCGAAAAATCTTCCCAAACTCAAGATTACATAAAACACACCTATATCTTCTAAGCTTTTTGTAGCCTCTGGCTTTTATACTTGAAAAGTTAATTTATCATTTTACAAGATGAAAAGAGTTCTGTGTCTGGGCGGTGGTGATGTTAGCACAAGAGTGTGAATGGACTTCATGCCACTAATCCATACACTTAAAAATGGTTAAGATGGTAACTTGTATGTGTATTTAACCACAATTAAAATGATTTTAAACCCCTCGAAAAAGACACAGGATTTGCAGTTACCAGAAGAGGGGGAAGAGAGGAGGGAATATGGAAAGAAAGTGATCAAAAGGTATAAATTTCCAGTTATAAGTAAGCACTAGAGACGTAAAGTACCTCATGAGCACAGCTAACACCGCTGTATGACATACAGGAAAGTTGCTAAGAGAGGACTTCCTGAGAGTTCTCATCACAAGGAAAAAAAATATTTCCCTCTTTTTTTTTATTATATCTATAGGAGATGATGGATGCTAACTAAACATATTTTGGTGAACATTCCACAACATGTAAGTCAAACCATTATGCTGTACACCTTAAACTTATACAGCGATATATATTAATTATATCTCAAGAAAACTGGAAATAATTTTTTTAGAAAAAACCTTACCTAAAATACAAGTTAATCCACCTGGACTTTATTTTGGAGTATAAAAGTGTGTGTTTTTTCCCCCAGAGTACTTAGCCAATTAAATCAGCATGACTTACTGCACTATTTGTCTTTCCCTACCAGTTTGAATACTTGGATACACTTGGATATATTTCTGGTCTTTCCAACTGTGCCCAGTGCTCCGTATCTGAGTCAGTGAAGATTTCCAGTTGTCCCTGTTTCATTTTCACTATACTCAGAAGGAAGGTGGCAGCACCACTCAGCCACACAGCTGCTGGCCTTGGAGCTCGTTTACTAGGTGGCAAGTACAAGGACGGAACCGTGAAGCCACCATCCTTAAGCTTTTGGTGCCATCTAGTGGACTATTTTCACAGGTTAACTTCTGTTCAGAGTCTAGAAACACTTTCCACCACCCAGTTTCTTAATCCACTAGGGCAATTTTAATATAAAAAATGTAAGCCTTATCACATACAGGATGGCCCTCTGCCTCCAACCTTTCTCTGCAGTCCATCTTCCAGATGCCAGGGATATAACAGTCAAGTGCAGTTCAGATCACTACTCCTGTCTTCAGAAGTTTCAATGGCTTCCAATTGGCAATGGAATAAAGTAGATGTAAATTAGCAGAGAGGGAAATAAAATCAACAAAGATGAGAACAATCCTAAGATTAAGTGAAAATAGGAAAACAAAATGGACCCAACTGTCTCTAAAATGTACAATATGTACACACTGAGGAGGAGCTTCCGTTTCAGGGAAAACCTTGAAATTCACATCCTCTGGAAAGCCTTCCTCTACTCAGAATTCCTTTCCTCCCTTAGCACATGGCCCACACCTATCTCATAGCACTTAATCTCTCTCTACTTTGCACTGAAGGTAATTTGAGGCAGAACAATCTGCCAACCACACCAGACTGTGAGTGCCTTAAGGGATAAAGACAGGATCTGGTTCATCCCAGATTCAAACAGCAATGACACCTTTAAGAAGAGTGACTTTCTGGGGCGCCTGGGTGGCTCAGCTGGTTAAGCCTCTGCCTTAGGCTCAGGTCATGATCCCTGGGTCCTGGGATCAAGACCCAGGTCTGGCTCCCCGCTCAGCGGAGAGTCTGCTTCTCCCTCTCCCTCTGACCCCCCCGCTCCTGCTCTGCCTTTCTTGTGCTCTCTCTCTCAAATGAATAAATAAAAAATCTTAATAAAAAAAATTTAGGGGCAGTTGGATGGGCGTCTGTCTTCTGCTCAGGTCGGCTCAGGTCATGATCCCAGGGTCCTGGGATTGAGCCCTGTGTTGGGCTCCCTGCTCAGTGGGGAGTCTGCTTCTCCCTCTCCCTCTGCCCCCACTTCCCTGCCCCAGCCCTGCTCAGTCTCTCTTATAAATAAATAATAAATTAAAAAACGAAGAGTGACTTTCTCCAGGAAGGTGATTCAGACTTTAAAGGGTAATCACTACAAATGCAGTTCACCAGGGCATTAATCCCAATAGTCCATGCCTGTTTCCCAGTTTCTACATTTTTCCCTGTTAATTTTTTCATATTAGTTTGACCTCAGACTGATCGCATACTTTCTGCCTCTCTTGATTCACATTTTGGCATTCTTCTTTTGTGTTCTCCTGGTAATCAACCTCAAGGTATACCTTCTTAAATTAAAATGTTAGCAATTTATCTGTGTTCCTTCACCCTTATCCATATAGCTTAAACTTCCAGCAAAAACTATCTCAATGTCAAAAAAGAATAGCAATAAGAAAACCATAGTCTCTATTTAAGGAGAGCTTCCTATGACTACATGCTTTAATATATTGTCTCATTTAATTTTCCCAGCAATGTAGCTCTTACTCATCCTTCACATCTGAATTCAATCATCACTTCCTTAAGGATGCATTCTCCAACATCCTGTACTACACTAAACCTTTATTACTATAGTATCTCATAGCACTAGGCAGCTCTCTCATAATGATTATCACAGTCGAAAGTTTGCATTTTTTTAACCGAAGTCTATCTCTTTTGAACATTAATCCCTTTGAGGATTAATGTCTACTTTTGTTCACACAGTGTCTCCATTGCTTAGCTAAGAGATAAGGATTAACTTGTCCAAAACTAATCCCCAGCAGATTGGCCTCCCAGAAAGAGACTGGCCTTATGCAGAGTATCAGTGGAAACTGGGAAGACCTAGTTTTAATCATGGTCAGCTGTACGGCTTGGACCACAGTCGCCCCTACAGTTATGATGTTAGGAAAGGGCTAATCCTTTCACAATCATGAATGTTGATGTAGCAAACCCTACTGCTAGTTGGCTATGTCATATGGTTTCAATTGCAAGACTTTGGGGCCATCCCCCCAACATCTCAGAAGAGGTGTTATGCAGAGTAATGCCTTCACAGCCATTATATTACAGCACCATTTATATTCCCCTGTCCCTGCCTTCTCCAGTTCTTGACATCTGGGCTAGTAAAAAACCCTCATCAGGAGTCTCAGTGTCCCATTTTTTAATCAGTCTGAAGTAGGCAGATAGGTTTTATTATCAAGACCTCGACTCCTTCACATCCCATCCATGAGCAATGAGTGAGGGCAGGGTTAGAGCTAAAGTTCTGTCATGACATATTGCTACTGTACCTTAATCCTGGATTATTCTAGCTAGCACTTTCTCTATTATGCAACTCAAAAGCCCCAGAGCCCAAACGTAGAAGTTCCTCTCCCAAAGCTGATGTCTAAATTGGAGGAATTGATATTGTTAAAATGTCCATACTACCCAAAGCAATCTACAGATCCAGTGCAGTCCCTATCAAAATATCAACTGCATTTTTCACAAAACTAGAACAAATAATACTAAAATTTGTATGGAACCAGAGAAGACCCTGAATAACCAAAGCGATCCCAAGAAAGAACAAAATGGTAGGTACCACAATCCCAGATTTCTAGATACACTGCAAAGCTGTAGAAATCTAAACAGTATGGTACTGGCACAAGAACAGACATATATATCCAATGGAACAGAATAGAGACCTCAAAAATAAATCCACAATTTATGGCCAATTAATTTCTATACAATGGGGAAAAGACAGTCTCTTAATAAATGGTGCTGGGAAAACTGGACAGCTACACGTCAAAGAATGAAACTGGACCATTTTCTAACACCAAATACAAAAATAAATTCAAAACAATTAAAGACCTAAATGTGAGACCTGAAACCATAAAAATCCAAGAAGAGAACCCAGGTGGTAATTTCTCTATCAGCCATAGCCACATTTTTCTAGATATGTCTCCTAAGGCAAAGGAAACAAAAAATAAACTATCAGAACTACATTAAAATGAGAAACTTTTGTGCAGCAAAGGAAACCATTAAAAAAACTAAAAGACAACGTGCTGATGGAAGAAGATATTTGCAAATGATATATCCAATAAGGGCTTAAAATCCAAAATATATAAAGAACTTCTATGACTTGACATCAAAAATACAATTTGATTAAAGTATAAGCAAAGGACTTGAGTAGACATTTTTCCAAAGAAGACATCCAGATGGCCAACAGACACATATGGAAAGATGCTCAATATCACTAATCATCAGGGAAATGCACATCAAAATCACAATGAGATATCACCTTATGCCAGTTAGAATGGCTAACACAAAATGACAAGAAACAACAAGTGTTGGTGAGGATGTGAAGAAAAAGGAACCCTTATGCATTGTTGGTGGGAATGTTAATTAGTATAGCCACTGTGGAAAGCAGTATTAAGATTTCTGAAAATAGGGCGCCTGGATGGCTCAGTCGGTTAAGCGTCTGCCTTTGGCTCAGGTCATGTTCCCAGGTTCCTGGGATGGAGTCCTGCATCGGGCTCCCTGCTCAGTGGGGAGTCTGCTTCTCCCTCACCCTTTCCCTCTGCCCCTCCCCCTGCTTGTGTACTCTCTGTCAGATAAATAAATAAAATCTTAAAAAAAGATTTCTGAAAATATTAAGAAATACCATATGATCCAAAAATTTCACTATTGGGTATTTACCCAAAGAAAATGAAAACAATAATTTGAAAAGCTATACACACCCCTCTGCTTACAGCCAAGATATGGAAACAATCTAAGTGTTCATCAACAGACAAATGGATGAGGAATACACACACATGAGCACACAGGAACACTATACAGCCATAAAAAAAGATAAGACTGTGCCATTTGAAACAACATGGATGGATACAGAAGATATTATGTAAACTGAAACAACCCAGACTGAGAAAGACAAATACCATATGATCCCACTCATAAGTGGAATCTTAAAAAACCAAAAAACAAACAAAAAAACCAAATGAATAAACAAACAAAAAGCAGAATCAGACCTACAAATACAGAGAACAGATGGTTTCTAGAGGGGAGGGGGCTGCTGGGCAAAATAAGTAAAGGGGAGGGGGAGATAAAGGCTTCCAGTTATGGAATGAGTAAGTCACAGGAATAAAAGGCACAGCATAAGGAATATAGTCCATGAGAGTATAACAGCATCGTACGGTGACAGATGGTAGCTATCCTTGTGGTGAGCACAGCATAATGCGTGAACTTGCCAAATCACTAAGTTGTACACCTAAAGCTAATGTAACATCGTGTGTCAACTATACTCAAAAAAAAGGCAAAAAAGTAAAAGAAAACTAGAGTCCCAGGTGGAGGGGCAGGGGATAGGAGGGACCTAATGTCTAATCCTGTTAGATCCCTGTGCATTCCCCCCAGTATGCATCTGGGCAACCACCAACTGCTAATGCTCTATGATTCTTCCTTAATGAACATGAATTCAGCAGCCAAGTATATGCGCCATGGTGTTGTCTGCCTTGTTCCAATATTAACATAGTGCTTGACATACAGTGGGTACTACATAAGGATCTGCTCATCACTGTATTTAATGAGTAAACAGATAGATGGACAAACAACCTCATGAGGTGAGCACTCTTGTCTCTGTTTCATAGGTAAGGGAAGCAAAGCAGAGAGCTAGAAAGTAGCCCGACCAAGATCACACAGTTAGTAAGTGGTGGATGCAGGATTTGAATTCAGGTCTACCAGATTCTGTGCTGCTTATTTGAGATCACTACACTTTACTGCAACTCAGGGACTTTCTGAGGTGCGCTGGGCCCTGGGTCAATTGTAAGTAACGATAGCCATGCCCTTTAAAACCCAGGCACTGTATTAGCTGTTTTATTTATGAGGTAAAGTGAAGTCTAAGCCAATTATACCAGAGAGCAAGAATTCTAAACCCTACTAGATTTGAAGGAAAAAAAGATCTTGATAACGTCTATCCCTTCAGACTAGTTAGGAATGGGACACTGAGCCTGCCTGTAGAAGTTTTTGGTCACCCTAGTTGTCAAGAAGTACAGAAGGTAGAGGCAGAGTGGGGACTGCAAAGAGTCAAAGATGTTCCCAAGATTTCAAGCTGGGTGAGTACACCTGGAATATAAATACAATAAAACTCTCAAGTTGAACTTTCTGAAGACTTCTAGTACATAAGCAGTTTGACTGGTCAACGTAATGCTAAGTTGCAAGGGGGAGTCTGTGCTACAGCTCTGTGCCGAGCACTGTGGTACTACTGTTTAATGAGCCCGCCTGCAAGTCCACTCACTGTGCTGCTTGCTTGACATGCATTCTCTTATTTCAGACTTTTCAAAATAGTTCTATCATTGCCATTTGCAAGTGAAAAAAACAGAAGGTCAAAATTTTTAAGAAAATTACCCAGGGGCGCCTGGGTGGCTCAGTCGGTTAAGCGTCTGTCTGACTTTGGCTCAGGTCATGATCTCGGGTCCTGGGATCGAGTCCCATGTGGGGCTCCTGGCTCAGCAGGGAATCTGCTTGTTCCTTCCCCTCTTTGGCTGCCCCTCCCCCCACTTGTGCTCTCGGTCTCTTTCTCAAATAAATAAAATCTTAAAAAAAAAATGCCCAAGTCACCTAAGTAACAGAATGAAGACTCATACATATGACCAAGACTACCCTTTTACTATGATAAGCAGCCTCCAAACATAACAAAGAAGCTTCACTATTTTTTCCTAATGCTCTCCCTAAGAATTTCATAATACATCCTCAGATTTTTTTCATTCTCCTTGAGCATTTTAGTAAATATGATAGTGGAATGCATTCCACAGAGTCATTGCTGCTTTGTAGTTGCTATAGTTTATTTTTTGCACTTGATACCCATATTAAATGTCACTCTCAAAATATTTATACTGAGAATAATTTTTAAAGAGTTTTTAGATGTGCCATACTGTAAGAGAAATTAGCTTCAGAAACAACGTCACCACAAACAGAATATTTGAATTCTGAAAAGAATTCCCACTACCACTGGATTCCATATGTGCACAGCAAAAGCAACACAACCTGACTCTGCTTGGTGAGTTCTTAAATATGCTCAAGAGTCAAGAACAGAGTAACTGTCCCCAAAAAGGAAATTTCTGTGCAAGAAGAGAAGGGAAATCACATCACCTTTCTTAAGGTAAAGGCTAAAAGGGTGACAGCACGAACCCCAATAATCTAAAGGCTGAGAAATATTAGAGGTCCCAGGTAGAAGGAATATAAGCAGAAAATCTTCCCCATCTTACCTGGCCTGAGGCAAGGGAAAAAGGGGAACTACTCCCCTCTAGGAAAGAGGTCTACCTCCAGCACTCTAGGAGAGCCCCAGGACCCACAAAAGGATTCAGGTTGCAATCAAAGATGGAAGATGTTCAGGCCTCACCTGGTGGGGGAACACTCAGTAATGCTGTCAGGGACCACATGGATACTTTCAATGCTCCTGGAACCCTGTTTTGGACAGAAGGAACGTGGAAATAGGGTCTCAGGAGTAGACTGAGCCAAGCTCAAGACAGAGAACACAAAGGTTTTGGTTATTGAGATGCACATTCTTTAAATTATACCCAGTGGGTAAGTCCTGCGAAATACCTGGTATGCTTTTTCTCTCATCATTAGGAAAGCAATTATAAACAAGAGTTCTCAATTGCTCTATCTCTTACATATTTTCCTACAAAAATAGCTTTCTACATTAATTTCCAGTTAAGAAGCATTGAGGCTTCTCTACTGTATATGTACTTCAGAAATCCACAGCCTTTGTACGCTATGACCTCTTGAACTCATTGAAGCTCTGCAGGAGACTTTATTTCCAAATGTTTACACCTCACTTTTTTTTTTTAATAGTTTAATATTCAGGAGATTACTCTTCAGAAATTGGCATTTTGTTAATTGGAAAAAGGTTTTCATCGCTGTTATACTTCAGAAAGAATGTCAAAGGGAGGGGCGCCTGGGTGGCTCAGTCGTTAAGCGTCTGCCTTCGGCTCAGGTCATGGTCCCAGGGTCCTGGGATTGAGCCCCGCATTGGGCTCCCCGCTCTGCGGGAGGCCTGTTTCTCCCTCTTCCACTCCCCCTGCTTGTGTTCCCTTTCTCGCTGTGTCTCTGTCAAATAAATAAATAAAATCTTAAAAAAAAAAAAAAAAAGAATGTCAAAGGGAAAAACTACTTTCCTCTAAGATTTGGTTCTCAGATATGCAAGCGCCACCCTTGAGGTTATGGTGAGCTGGCTGTGAGCACAGTCTAGGAGAGCAGGCTCTATAAACTGAGTCAAATAGAATAAGGCATCACCCATAAACAAAGCCAAGAGGGACAGTCATTGTCAAGAGTGTTGTATCTGAAAGACAGTTTCGGTATAATAGTTAACATTTTTGAGTAGCCATTATATGCTGGTGCTATGCTAAGCTCTATTTTTCATGTTAAAGTTTATAGTATGAACGGTATCAAAATTATAGAATACCAAAGAGATGCTAATGTACATAGAAATTTAAGATGTTAACATTGTCATTTTTGCTTAAAACCCATCTGTTAAAGAAAAAAAACACTGCAGGTTTAGCTAAAGCCCATTCCTCATCCCACCTTCCTTTCCTCACACTAAACTTCCCTATTTCTTGTGTATCACTCCAATCACGTATTTTTAATACACCTGTATTTATGCAATTTGCCCTTTTCACCCAACAAATATTGTGATATTTACCTATGTTGTTACATGTGGATCTTGTTGATTCACATTGGCTTCTACATTGAACTTCATTATAAGAATAAACCTCACGTTGATCCACTCCAGGCAGACTGGTTCTATTTTTTTTAACATTCAAGGAGTGCGGTAAGGCCCAATCTCGAGCAAATCTCCTGTGTACATGTGCAAGTTTCTCTAGGTCCTCTCCTTGAAGTGGAATTTCTGAGTCATAAGGTATGCACCCACCAACTTTACTAGGCATTGCCAAAATTATTTCCAGTGATTATGTCAATTTATACCTCTATCAGAAAGGTATCAGTCCTTTTGCCCCCTTTTTTTTTCCTTGGTGTTTTTCTTTCTTACTGGTTCCTAAGCATTCTTTTGGAAGTTATTTCAATGCAAATAAATTCTTCCAATCTATGGTTTGATATTTCACAGTTAAGTATCCTATCATAAAAAAATAATAATGTGGAAAATTCTATCAACATTTTCCTTCTAGGATTGTTTTATGTCTTAAAAAGTTCTCTACCCCAGTGTGATATATTTCTTCATTTTCTTCTAAGTATTTAAAAATTTCCTCTTCAGATTTATATCTTCAAACCATCTAGAATGTATTTTTGTGTATGCTGGGTTAGTGAATCTCATTTTATCTTTTTGCAAAGAGATCGCCATCAAAAACAAAAAAAGTCCATCCTTTCATCAGTGACTTTCAAAGCTACATCTGTCGTATATCATGTTTTCATATGCAAGTGGGCCTGTTTCTAGGCTCACTATTTTGGTTCTGTTGGTCTGTCTATCCTTGTCTGTTGATATCACACAGCTTAAATTACTCTAACTTTGTAACAAGTTTTGATATCTGGTAGGGTGAGTCTTTTCTAATTATTTTTTCAGAATTGCTTTGGCTCTTCTTGTTCTTTATTCCACCATAGAAGCTTTAGGATTATTAGCTAAATCCCCCATTAGTCTCTTTTTCTTACCTGTTTCTTAATCATTTGTTTGTAGTGAATTGAAGCTACTTTTTTTTTTCGTTTTGTGGCCGGTTGGCCAAATCTTTTATTCAGTATCCATATTCAGTATCCCATCGTTGATCACACAAATAAACGGGTATTATTGAGAAAGAGAAGAGAGCTGTGTGGAAAAAGTCATGTTGTAACTTCATTTGAAAGTTGTATTGATTTTCCAAATTAATTTGGTGAGATTGAGAATAGTTAAAATAAAAAGTGTTCCCAACCATGACATGATACAAACCTCCCATTTTAGTCTTCTTTTAGGTCCTTTAATAAGTATTAACAATTTTTCCATAAAGCTATTACACATTTTTGCGAGATTGATTCCTGGACCTTTTTTTTTTTTTTTAAAGCTATTTCCTGCATTTGATCTTCTGGGCCACTAATGCAGCCTCTCCTGTAATTCACCTACTTTATTATCAAAAAACCGTATTTTTAGAGTTGTGTATGTGAGTGTGGTACATTCAGTTCTCTTTAAGTACTTGTTGTTGTTCAGGTGCTCGTCTGTTTCCTCCAGCAATTATTACGCAGAACAGGAATCCTACTATTTTAACCTGATCCTTTTTCTCTGGCGGCTACTAGAGCTCCTGGACTGTGCAATTACCTTCCTCTCAAATAAACCGGGAAATTCCACAGGTGCTGACTGGAAAATGTGCTTCTTGCCCTGAGCTTGGAGTGGAAAGAGGAGACTGTTACATCCCTCCTGAGGCACTCTGGAGGAAGCCTCTCTGATCTTTGTCTGCTCAAGCCCTTCTTCCCCACGTTAACAGTACAGAACACTCAACCCATCCCCTTGCCTTTTGTGAACAGGTAGACCCAGGTCCCTCATACCAGGATGAAAATCCTCAGATGTTGAAATGTCAAGCTCTCTCAGGAATTCTCTGAGCTTCTGAGCTCTGATGCTGCTCACTTTTGATTCCTCCACCCCTGGGGGCAGAAACCTAATTCTCTCCACCAGAGCCAGCAGCTGGCTCTAGAGCCAAGGGCAAGTAGCTCGGAGTTAGAAATGGAAGCCATATGATCCCCAAATCCACTATTGGTGTATTTTCTACTTATTTCTTAGTAGTTTGTTGGTAGTGAAAATAAATGCTATTAATTGGTTTGTCTGGAATTTTTGCAGCTGTGTGGTTGGTTGGCCAAATCTTTAATTTGGTATTCCATTCTTGTTCAACACACATTAACAGTATTTTTGAGAGAAAGGGGACAGGAGGTCCTGCAGATTCCCAAAGAAAAGGCAAAAAAAAACAAAATACGGCCAGCATTGTCCACTTGCTTTTTTTTTTACTTACAGAGTGAAAAGAACTTCCTTTAAATAAGCATCTAAGTGATTTTTGTTGTTGCTGCTGGTCATTTTTTAAAAAATACTGGGAACACTGAGCCTGGGTTTGAAAGATGCCCTGAAATCTTAAGAGTAGTATACACCAATTCCCTCCCACTCTTCCCCCAAAAATCTAGTTGGTTTGAATTAACAGAATGATCCGTTTTTCCATTTTTGGTGGGCAGATGTTTGTAAAAGATCTTAGAACTGTTTGTCTCATTTATCATGAAAATTTAGAAGCGAGGAAGCCTTTAGAAGAATTTTTACTTGAAAATATAAGAAGACTAGTACGCAGGTTCAAGTCTTATACTTTTAACATGAGCTTGTTCAAAGAAACGTTAACAATTCCAAAACGCAATTAAACGAGTTAAAAAGTTAAAACTTTTTCCTCCCCAAAGCACAAAAATTATGGAGAGGAAGTTAACAGAAAATTCTTAAAAAGGTGAAAACAACTCTTCCTTGTACTAGTCCTTGGGTAGTTTACCAGAGCACAGACTCTTCTTTTCGTTAGTTTCTTTGAAAACGGAATTTTTGGTCCCAAGTCTGTCGGTACTTAGTATCTGCTGCGGCCTCCCCCTCTCTCCGAACGGCTTCCCAGGCGGCCTCCGCCCCTGGGGACCCTGCGGCCAGAGCGGCTGTAAGAATCGCGTGGGGGAGGGCACCCCCTCTCCAAGGACGGGGAGAGCCCGCGGTCGGCTCTGCCTACCCGGTCGCGGCCCCTCGAGTAGCGGTCGCTGCGGCCGCCGCCGTAACTGTCGCGGCCGCCGCCGTACACGTCAGGCGAGCAGCCGCGGTAGTCGTCGTAGCGGCCTCCTCCGCCGTAAGAAGGCGGGGGCCCCCGCGCTGCGGCGGCGCTGCGCGGGTCCCCGTAGCTCTCGAAGGGGTCTCGATAGGAGCCTCCACTCGGATGGTCCGCGTAGTCGCGGTCGCGCCCCCCGTAGCCGTCTCGGTCGCCGTAGCCTCTCGACGGGCAGTCGTCGCGGGCACTGGAGTGGCCGTAATCGCGGTAGGTGTACTCTCGGGGCGAGGGCACAAACTCGCGGGGGTCGCGGGCGCTCGGGTAGTCTCGGCTCGAGTAGCCGTCTCTGGGCGAGTAGCCCTCCTCCCGGGGGCCCAGGTAGGGGTCGCGGCGCGAGGGTGGCGGTTCCCGGCGCGGCGGGCCCGCATAGCCGTCTCGCCCCCGCGCGGCCGGGGCCCGCCCGCGCATTCCCCCGCCGCTGCGAGCGGGGCCCGACGGCGCGGCCCTCTTGGGGGGCGGCCCGGCCCTGCGCGGCGGCGGCGGTCCGCGCTTCATGGGCATAGGGGCCCTGGAGGGCCGCGGGTCGAAATCCCCCGCGTAGCTGCCGTCGTCCGCCGGCCCGCCCCGGGACGGGGGTCGCCGCGGGCCGCCGCCGCCCCCGCGGGTGCCGCGCAGGCCCCTCGGGCGACCGCGGCTGCGGGACGGCGGCGGTGCGCCCCGCCGCCCGCTCTCAAACGCCGGCTTGGTGGCCTGGGCCACCTTGATGGCCTTACCATCCAGGGACTTGCCGTTCATGTCTCTGGCGGCGGCCTTGGCGTCTGCCGGGCTTTCGAAGGTGACGAACGCAAAGCCCCTGGACTTGTTGGTTTCTCGATCTTTCATCAAGAGAACCTCGCTGATGCGGCCATACTTGCCAAACGCGGCCTCTAGGCCTTTCTCATCGGTTTCGGGGTTGAGCCCGCCAATGAAAAGCTTCCCGGGGCGATCCGCCTCAACCATGTCGGCCGGTCGAGGGATCGGTGGCGGGGGGGGAAGGGGGGCGGCGAGGTGACGGCACCCGTCGTGGCCTGGGAGCCCGCTCGCCGACGGCGGCTCCTACCGGTCAGGCAGCGCGTCGTCGCGGAGCCCCGGAACCGCGGTCGGCGCCCCCGCTGCGCAGGCGGAACGCTGGGGTGTGCGCCTTTGGGTCTGGGTGCGCAGCCTGGCCGAGCTCTTTCTAGTCGTGATTGGCTGGTGGTCCCGTGGCGGGGGGGGGGGGGGGGGGGCACCTTCGGGGAAAGTCTTTCAACTTCGGCTTCGTAACCTGTCCCTGGTTTACTGTCTTCAACTCACTCCTGAAAGCTCAGTTGCGAAATGAAAAGCCGTTAGGTTAAAAAAAAAATTTCCATGAGTCTTAATGAGAAAAATTATAATGCATTCTAATCCAAGTTACCCAGACCATTTTCAAACAGGAAAAAAAAATCCACTGAAAAATGAAATAACAGCTTTAAAGTTTAAAAATGCAGTTTGTACATAAAATGTATTAAGAATTTTTGCACTTGTCAATGGGGAAGAGAGGACCTGATAGTGGGGGTGTTGGTTTCTGGAATAGGAAAAAGAGGGAGTCATTCTTTGGATGCACCGTTTTTCTGTTCTGCGCCATTTTCTACAGTTTGCCAACCTTCAGAGGGCTCATAGTTTTATGTAGTATTGCCCTTTAATATAAAGGTATTGCACAGAAAGTCACCTTTAGGGAAAATAAAGGGAGAGAGCTCTTGGACATTCCTCACAGTAGCACCTGAGCAAGCAAAACAAAAGCCTTTGCCTCTTCCTCTCCGAAGAAGAGGTAAATCTCAGGGAAACAAAACATTTTAGGTTCAAACAAATGACACAATTCAGATTTGCTCCTTACAGTATTCTCTGAATGGAACTAAGTGTGAAGAGTAACTTGGTGAACATAATTTTGCTTGACATTCTGACATCTAAAACTACTTTCTAAAAAAAAAAACCAAAAAAACTATAGTGTGTTTGGGGGCTTTTTAAAATAATAGTTTAGATTTTTCAAAGGCTGCTATGTGAAAAGTTAACTGAATAGTCATGAGAAGTCAGTATTTGTGCATGTAATATGTGTACATATACATGTGCACATGTGTTACATTGGTTTACTACAATAGCTACATAATGTTGAAAGAGGTGGTGAAAGCAGGCATTTTTATGATGTTTCTGACTTTAATGCATACATTTTTAAGGTTTTAAGATTTTTTTTAATGTGCATGAATGGCAGTTAAATGCATCACATCAGTTCATGGGATGAGTTGCAGTAACAGATTTTATTACTAAATCATTTTATTGCTAAGGTAAGCCTACCTGGTCAGGATGTATTTATTTTTAAATAAATTTATTTTTGTTTGCTCACACTTAGAAATTTTACATTTCTGAGCATAAAGGGCATTGGCCTATAATTTTCATTCCCTTACTGAGCTGGGAAGATTTTTGCCTAAATTTCTTTTAATTTTGAGTCTGTTCAGATTTTTTAAAATTTCTTCTTGACTTGGTTTTTGTAGGATACACTTTTCTAAGTTATTCATTTTTCTTTAATTTGAAATTGTATTTTATGGATAGCTGTGTTCTGTTTTGCTTTCTGTTTTGTAACCAGTCTCACCAGAAATTTTTTCTTTTCAAAGAAGCAGCCTTTTTCTTCGTTAATACTCTGTTTTGATTTTATTTGCTACTATTGTCTGTCTTTTCTTCTTTCCACATTCTTTGGATTTACAGTTTGTATTATTGTTGTTCTAAATTTTTAGGTAAGACAGTGCATTAAGAGTTTTAAAAAATGTTTCTTCTAATTGCTGTAGATAAGTTTAAAACTTATTCTCTGTGTACTAGTGTCCTGAGCTGTGCTACATGGTGTTTTCACTGTTGTTCAGTTCCTAACATTTTCTCATTTCCATGCTTTCTTGACTCATGAATTATAAAGAAGTATGTTTTCAAATTTTCAAACATACAGATTTTGGAGGTTATTTCTTAAAATGCTTTGTATGATCTCCATTCTTTGGTTTTTACTGAGACTTGCTTTTTGACCTGCTGTGCATCTGTGTGCGTGTGTGTGTGTGTGTGTATCTGTTTGTCTGTGTAATGTTCCATATATGCTTGAGTGGAGAGTGTATTCTCTAAATACTGGGGTAGAATTCTTTCCTTAGATGTTTAAATCTAGCTTATCCTATTTTTATATTTTTATCTGATAGAATTACCAATCACTGAGAATGGTTTTTAAATTTCCCATAATTGTGGATTTGGCAATTTCTCTTTATTTTTATGCACATTTTTATTTCATGTAATTTAAGATTATATTGTTGTATATATAAGTTGAAAACTGCTATGTATTTCTGGTAAATGTCTTTATTATGTAATGATTCTCATTATCCATAACTTTTTTTTTTTAAAGATTTTATTTATTTATTTGACAGAGAGAGACACAGTGAGAGAAGGAACACAAGCAGGGGGGAGTGGGAGAGGGAGAAGCAGGCTCCCCGCTGAGCAGGGAGCCTGATGCTGGGCTTGATCCCAGGACCCTGAGATCATGACCTGAGCCGAAGGCAGACGCTTAACAACTGAGCCACCCAGGCGCCCTTATCCATAACATTTTTATCTTAATCTGTTTTGTTTAATATTTATATAGCTCAATGTTTTTCAGATTTCCTTCTGTCAGCTTATTGTGTGCTGTTAACCACACCTTCCTTGCCTCTTTTTTTCCAACTTTCTTGCATTCTCTTGTATCAAATTATTTGTCTTTATTCCTTTCTTTTTCCTCTACTAACATGGAAGTTTTGCCTTCAACTTCTATTCTTTGAATGTTTACCTTGAATGTTTTTATTCAGGGCTAACTTATAAACACTAAGTTTATAAGTTTATTTATAGAATCTTATATTTTCTGCCTGATTAATTTTTACATATGGTGCAGGAGTGGAGAAGAGTAGTTTCTGGGGCTTCTGGAACCTTGTGCACTGCAGTATCAAAACCCATTGGTGCATCCCTAACAGGAGCTGTAATCAGATCAAGAGAATATAGACATGTTAAGCGTTGATAGGATTAGTAGAGATTTGGGTGAAAACTAGAATGTTTACATGAAGTGATTGGATCTCTATTCCTCTGGGTGTATTACGTGGATGGATATTGTGTCTGGTAATGTTTCCCCTACCCAGTATTGTAAAACTCCAGGCATGTAAATCCACACTTCATGCAGTATTAGTTAGACATGCTAAATGGGAACAAATAAGATTGTCCAAGCCCACACAGTATAAAATAAAATCTGGAGTGCTGTTATGGGCGAATTCTGTGTACCAGACACCCATGTGGAATATAAACTGGAGCTTATGGCAAAGCCTGTGAATGCCCCACAGTAATGACTACTGAGACTTTGGACTAGAGGGTTTCCATTTGAGGGGCAGTTACTAGCTTGCTATTAGACATTAGTTGACACTGCCCCTAAGATCTGAAGGATATAAATAATTGTATAACCTCACACCCATTAGGATGGTTACTATCAAAGAACCAAAACAAACAAACCCCCAGAAAATAACAAAGGACATGGGAAAATGTTGGCAAGGACAGGGGGAAATTGGAATACTTGTACACTGCTGGTAGGAATGTAAAATGGTGCAGCCACTATGGGAAACAGTATGGTGGTTCTTCAGAAAAAATAAAAGTAGGATTACCATATGATCTAGCAATCTACTACTGGGTATCCGAAAGAATTAAAAGCAGGGTCTCAGATATTTGTACACCCATGTTCATAGCAACATTATTCACAAAAATATCCTAAAGGTGGAAGCAACTCAACTGTCCATGCACAGATGAATGGATAAACAAAATGTAGTATATATGTACATATAATATTGGCCTGAAAAAGGAAGGAAATCTTGACACCGCTACAACATGGATGAACCTTGGGGACATTATGCTACGTGAAACATACCAGTCACAAAAAGATAAATACTGAATAATGATTCCAGCTTTTCTCTAGATGTAGAGTCTTCTTTCTTGTTTTTGCCATATTGCTAACTCTTAGCAGTCTTTACAAACTATGACCACAATCATCTCCTCCAGGAAGCCTTCCTGGACTCCTAGTCTTTTTTTTTTTTTAAATACTTATTTATTTGACAAAGAGAGACACAGCGAGAGAGGGAACACAAGCAGGGGGAGTGGGAGGGGGAGAAGCAGGCTTCGCGCTGAGCTGGGAGCCCGATGCGGGGCTCGATCCCAGGACCCCGGGATCATGACCTGAGCCGAAGGCAGACGCTTAACGGCTGAGCCACCCAGGCGCCCCACTTCATTAGTTTTTGATGTAGTGTTCCATGATTCATTGTTTGCATATAACACCCAGTGCTCATTGCAATATGTGCCCTCCTTAATACCCATCACTGGGCCAAACTCTAATTTTTCTTTCTTCCCCTTATCAACCTCAACTTTCTTTTTCTTACCTAATGGTCGCAGGACCAAGGCGACAGCTATAAGTTCCAGAAGCAGGGATGATTCCTAAGTAAGAAACTATATTTTAAATCCTTATGTCAGAATTCCTAAGGACCTGATGGAATGTACCTTTACCCTATTTGGGAAAACCATGATTAACAGTGAATGAAGCTATGTCTAATAGTAAAAATAGCCCACTAATTCTGTATCTGTGTAACCCTACTCTAAATGAATGGTAGTGGACTGAGGGGGAGGTACCTGCTAGACTGATATTGCTGTCTGCAATCTAGAGCTGCACAATGAGTGAACTTCATGTCCCTTCGAAAGGTGGAAAAGTGTGGGTATAAATGGAGAGAAATATAAATAAATAAATAAATGTATGTATATATGTTATATAATGAAGGAAACTCAAATTCATTAACACTTAGAAAGAGGCTCAAAGCAGGAGATGATACTGTGTCTTAGCTCAATTATACCAGATGCCTGAAAGAGTGAAACTATGTAGTACTGAGGCCACTCCTGCTTTTGGAATCTGCCAAGATCAAATGGAAGCCTGCGAACGTGAGTGGCCTCATCCTGGGAGATATTTTCATACAATATGATGATGGCCTGGACTGAATGGGACTCTAATAATAGGCCAGTATCTTTTTTTTTCTTTTAAAGATTTTATTTATTTATTTGTCAGAGAGAGAGAGAGGGAGCACAAGCAGGGAGAGCAGCAGGCAGAGGGAGAAGCAGACTCCCCACTGAGCAAGGAGCCTGATGTGGGGCTTGATCCCAGGACCCTGGGATCATGACCTGAGCCGAAGGCAGACGCTTAACCAACTGAGCCACCCAGGCGTCCCATGGGCCAGTATCTTTTGACTTTTATTTTTCAGATTATGTTTGCCATAATGAAATATGGTCTTATACCTACATTGTTGGTAAAATTATAATACTGATATTGATGGCCAGATGTATTGGGAAATTGAGTTAAAAGCCTCCTATTTCTACCCCACATTGACCCTTCCAAATGTTGCTCTTATCTGTTATGTTCAGACAGATATGATTTTTTTTGCGTGTATATAAGGGATCCATGGTTTAAGAATAGGGGGTGGCCTGGAGCACAATAAAAAACATACTTAATCTTTGTCTAAAACCCTTGGAATTTCCTAAGCAATAGAAGTGTCTTTTGTTACCCATAAACTCTTTCCACCATACCTGAGTTTATGCTAAAGGGGTAACTCCTAGAGGGGCCCCTAACTAGCTTCATTCAGGATGGTAGCTGGTCACTAGAGGAACCCGCCATGTGATTAGAGGGTTAGAACCTGACTCTGGAAAGGGCCTGAAGATTGGGTTTCATCACGATGGCCAATGATTTAATTAATCATGCCTCTGCAGTGAAAGCCCATATGAAAACCCTAAACAACAGAGTTCAGGGAACTTCCTGTTTGGTAAACACATGGATGTGCCGGAAGGGTCACTTGCCCGGAGGAAGCTGCAGACCCACTCCCTGAACTTGCCTTACGTACCTCTTCATTTGGTTATTTGCATCCTTTATAATAAACTATAATCATAAGTACAGTACTTTACTGAGTTCTATGGGTCTTTCTAGTGAATTATGGAAACTGAGGGTGTTGTGGGAATTCCTACATTTGTAATTGGCCAGGAGGCTATTGTAGTAATCAAGGAGAGATGGTGTGTCATTTTCTAACAACAGTTCTCAATTCTTTGACACCAGTGGGGTGTCCTACAACTCAACTCACTTCTGACACTAATTCCCCGGAGTTAGCACAGACCCCACAGCTTAAGGGCTCAGGTCCCAACAAAACTGCCAGTTGCACATGGGATCCCCGGGCCACCTGAATTTCTGCCCTACTAAATTACAATGAAGAGGTTCTAACATAATGGTTGTTTTAAGTTCCAACACTCGTGGTCTGGACCAGCCACTTACTTTGAATTTTTTTTAAGTAGGTTCCACGCCCAGTGTGGAGCCCAGCCACAGGGCTTGAACTCAAGACCTAAGCTGAGATCAAGAGTTGGATACTTAATTGACTGAGCTACCCAGGTACCCCTCATTTTGAAATATTTTTAAGTAATAATTACAATACTTGAAATTGCAAAATGATAATGGATGAGTATTTTATATGTTTACAGCTGTCCCCCAGGTGTCCATGAAAAAGAATGCTAATACTATTTTTCACTCCTTTTACAACTACTGGCAGCAAACTATAGTAGATCTTAATAATTAATGAAGATGTGAATACTGGTGGACAGGGCAGGGTACATCAAAGAAAGGAGAGCCAGGCAAGGGGGGGATGCAGAGGCATTCCCTAAGGAGTATCACACTAGCTACAGAACGGGGACTTAGCGGGTTGAAAAGCTCCAAGATGAAAAAAAGAAATCTATATCCACTATCAGAGAATAAAGATGACATTTCAAGAAAAAGAAGAATCACCCTTCTCTAGTAACGATAATAATCTCTACAAAGGGCTATGCCCTGAGAAGGAAGAGTTGGAGAGTACAGAGGAACTGCCATGAGGTCCCCATTTCCTCAGGGTAGAAAGGAGAGTCAACTGAATGAGATCCCCATCCTTCCTAGTAGGAAGGTCAGGGCAATATCTCTGGAAGCAGCACCAATGCTGGTGGACTGGGACCCTGAATCTGGTTCCAGTGTCTTCACAGGGACTGAGTTCTGGTCCAGCCATCCAGACCCATGGAGCGATCCCGTGGCTCTATACTATGTCACAGGCTCCTTCACAGAGAGGAGGGAGCTTCCCAGTCACTCTGCAGGTTGGGCACTGCCTTTTTTTAATTTTTAAAGTTGTGGTAAAATACACCTAACATAAAATTTGCCACCTTAACCATTTTTTAGGTATATAGTTGAGTAGTTGTGATGTTGTGGTTTATTCTGTATTTTGGTGTTGGTCCATGATTTCTGTTTCATAGCTCGTAAAATCCTTGGCATTTCCTGGGGAATAAGAACAATGGGAGCATCTTTTTGCATATTTAGTCTTTTGTCATAGATTCCTGAAATAGCTCCAGGACCATAAAGGTGAAAGGAGTGTCTTGTTCATAACAAGCCCCTTACAACCACAACCAAGTTTATGTTAATGTGGCAACTTTTGGAAAGCGCCTGAGGATGGTGGCTGGTTGCCAAGGAAACCAACCTCATGATTAGAGGGTTGGAACTTCCAGCCCCCCCCCCCCCCACCTCTCTGGGGAGGAGAGGTTATGGAGATTGAGTTCAATCACCATGGCCAGTGATTTAATCAATCACATATATGTAATGAAGCCTCCATAAAAATCCAAAAGCACTGGGTTTGGAGAGCGTCCAGGCTGGTGAATGAGGAGGTGTTGGGAGAGTGGCAGTCTTGCTCAGGAAGAGCATGGAAGCTCTGCTCCCTTTCCCCATACCTTGCCCTAAGCATATCTTCCATCTGGTTGTTTCTGAGTTATACCTTTTTGTAACAAACTGGTACTCTAATATGTAAATTTTTTCCTCAGTTTTGTGAGCCACTCTAACAAACTAAGGAAGAGGGGGTCTGGGAACTTCTGCTTCATTGCTGGTGGGTCAGAAGCACAGGTACAGTCTGGACTTGTGATTGGCATATAAAGAGCGGGGAGGAGGGGCAGTGTTGTAGGACTGAGCTTTCAACCTGTGGGATCTTAGGCTCTCTCCAGGTGGATAGTGTCAGAACTGAGCTGAATTGCAGGACACCCAGCTGGTGGTGGAGAACTGCTGGATGTGTACACATGTGGAGACCGGAAGTGTCAGAAGTAGTGTAGCATTCAGAGTATTGTGTTTAATGTAAATGAAAATAAGAGTTTCTCTTTACAGTAGCATTAAGTACATTCACTTTGTGAAACAGATCTCAGAATTCTTTTCATCTAGCAAAACTGAGACTATACCCATTAAACAACTCCACATTCCCTCCAGCCCCTGGCTACCACCTTTGTACTTCTGTACCAATCTATTAGTACCCCCTCATTTATTCAAATAATATGAACCAAAAGACTATTCTTTTTTATGTTCCTCTTGATTCAAAGATAGTTATATTATTTTGGTGAATGATAATAGGTGTCCATTTTTGGGAAATCCATTTCTGCCCAACTTTAGGAAAGTGGCCCCACAGACTGGGATCTCAGCTTTATTACAAGTGGCGATATTGCCCCAGCGGCCTCTAAGCGCTGCCCAGGGTCCTGCTTTCTCTGGCTTTGAAGACCAGGGTTTAGGTTGCTTCCTTTTCAAGCACTTCCATGCTGCCAGTGGAGCCCCAAGCTAAGTTCTGAGGGTGCCTGCCTCAGGGACACAAGCTCCAGGAGCAGACTACACGACCTGTGACTCCTGCTCCCCACAAGCCTGGTCAGGGCAGCCTGCGCCCCGACTCGCCAAAAGCTAGGCCTGCCGGCAGCGCTGTGCCCCCGACGCATCTGTGCACCCTGCTCTGCCCTCCCCATCCTGCTGAGCTCGCCTCCCTCTCCCCTCTCCACCACAAGGGCGGCGGACACTCCGCACAAATCTCCTGGCCCGCCTCACTTCCAGGCTTCGTTCCCAGGACCCGAGGGCAGATGCACCGCTCTTAATAATTCACAAAAGCCAACTGGAAATAAGCGCCCCCCTCCCCACCTTGAGTTGGCATCCAGGGACTATAGCGGGATGCAAGAGGATGCAAGTCCAGGAGTTTCCTAAAAGCTGGGCGTTCCCAAGCTGTGGGAGTCACAACTTCACTGAGTTGCTAGTAAGTTGGAAAGTAATACAGATGCCTTCAGGAGGAGTAGGATATTTTTGCTTTCATTCATTCATTTATTCATTGAGAGACCACATTGCACAAGACACTGTACTGTGGGCTGGAAATAGAGCAGTAAGGAAAAAGCCATGGTTCCTGTACTCACTGAACTTACACTGTGTTGATGAAAACAGA
The DNA here is from genome assembly GCF_002201575.2 of Neomonachus schauinslandi. Taxonomy (NCBI): domain Eukaryota; kingdom Metazoa; phylum Chordata; class Mammalia; order Carnivora; family Phocidae; genus Neomonachus; species Neomonachus schauinslandi. The sequence continues at coordinate 49,080,829 of NC_058413.1, forward strand.
TAAGAAGAAAATCTTTGAGAAATCATAGGAAAGAAACACCTATGCTCTGTTAGGAAAGGGGGGTGGGCAATGGTATTTCAGATAACAGTGCTCAACCAAATTTTTGACAAGGGATATTCAAACTGCAGTGTAAAGGATGGTCAAGAGTCAGCTCTGTGGAAGAGCAGAGTGGACAGAGAGGATCACCAGTGCAAAGGACCAGTGGTGAAAAACTTTTAACATTCAAGGAATTGAGAAGAAATCACTATGTTGCTTGGTGAGAGGGGAGAGTGACATAGTGGAAAGTGGAACCAAATTAGGCTGCTTTTTGTTTTTGTTAAAAATTTATTTGAGGGCGCCTGGGTGGCTCAGTTGGTTAGGCGACTGCCTTCGGCTCAGGTCATGATCCTGGAGTCCCAGGATCGAGTCCTGCATCGGGCTCCCTGCTCAGCAGGGAGTCTGCTTCTCCCTCTGACCCTCCCCCCTCTCATGCTCTCTCTCTCATTCTCTCTCTCAAATAAATAAAATCTTAAAAAAAAATTTATTTGAGAGCTCATGCGAGCATACGAGTGGGGAGGGGGCAGAGAGAAAGAATCTTCAAGCAGAGAACCCTATGTGGGGCACAATCCCAGGACCCCTGAAATCATGACCTTAGCCAAAACCAAGAATTGGACATTTAACTGACTGAGCCACCTAGGTGCCCAAATTATGCTGCCTTTTAAATATGGAGAGTGATCCAGCTCTCTCATATCATTCATGTACTCTTTCATTCATTCAACAAATATTTTTTGGGTACCTATGATAGGGCAGGCACTGTACTAGGTATTGGAGATTCTGAGGTGAAGACAAATAGGAAAGGGGGCTATTTAAACAATTACATCTGAAAGACAAAAATACTAACAATATGTGAGTTCATAGTCTTTCTTCCTCCTATTGCTATAAAGGAACCTGCTAGTTTCCACCTTTAATCTGCTCTTAGATCTAACTTATCTTCTGGTAAGGGACCTAGGATTAAAAAATAAATGAAGACAAAAATATTAGAGGGAACCATATGTGCAAAAGGAAATGGGTACAAAATGATAAGCTGAACACAGTATTCTGTTTGAAATAACATTGTCAATGGTTTACACTGTTTGGGGGTCAAGAGATGAAGCTGAATGTAAAGCATTAGAGGTGGAAGGAGAGAGAAAAGAGACTTGAATATAGTTTTGTTTTTAAAGAAAACTACTTTGAGTGGTGTGGAGGACAGAGTAGAATGCAATAAGGGAGAAGCCGGGAGACCAGACAGGACATGATGACTTAAAATAAGCTGTACTAATTAGACTGGAAAGAACATATCTTTTCAATCTAGTTTTCCCTTCTCTTTCTGTCTTAAAGAAGTATATTTTTTTAAATTTTTTTTAAAGATTTTATTTATTTGACAGAGACACAGTGAGAGAGGGAACACAAGCAGGGGGAGTGGGAGAGGGAAAAGCAGGCTTCCCGCCGAGCAGGGAGCCCGATGCAGGGCTCGATCCCAGGACCCCGGGATCATGACCTGAGCCGAAGGCAGACGCTTAACAGTTGAGCCACCCAGGTGCCCCTTAAAGAAGTATATTGACCATGTTAAGGTACCATGTGTTTTTCCCACACCACCAATTAATTCTCCTGAGACACTGACTGACTATCCTCCAAATTTACTCACCTACCTACCTAGAAATAGCATCACATTCCACAGGTTAGTAAGAAGACTGTCCCCACATCAGATGCCAATTGGAAGTCCAGGTTGTTAATCTGTGCTTTGAACTGGCTATACGTAAATCAGAGTCTGTCAGCGACCCCTCTTCCTCAGCTACAGACCCCCAACAGTTATTTCTTATTGCACTTTCCTGAGGCATTGACGATAACTGGAGCATTCCAATGGCCAGCCAGAAAAGCCCTGACAGTAACGGAATGCCTGGAAGACCACACCCCACAAGTCCCCTTCCCTGCCCAAGATCATGGGCTGAACACATACCGACCCCCACCCCTGATCACATGCTCTCTGCCTGCTCTCTTGCAAGTACCACCCCCTTCCACCCCCAAACCTGTCTGCAAAACTGTAGGTGTCCATCTTGCTGTTGGAGAGGTCAGTTGTTAAGGCTTGAGCCTGTCACCTCCCTCAGCTCCTGGCACCCAAAATTTCTCCCTTTTCCTTCCTAACCCTTGTCTCTTGAGTTACTGACTTCCCTCGTGACAAGTTTATCAGAGTTTGTTTGGCAACAGTGTTGGCAAGCCCAGCCAGGAGCTATGCTTTCGATGTGGGCAGCCCCCTTGAGATTCCCTGGAAGGGAGCAATTGGCCGTGGCAGTGAGCCGAGGCTCACCTGTTCTTGTTCTGAGTTAGCACCTGTGATAGTTTGGTAACACCATGGCCCCCTCCTTGGGTTCCATTAACTTGCTAGAGTGGCTCACAGACTCATGAAACCAGTATACTTACTGATATGAAATGCTCGGGCTCGGGATTGAAGAGTCAAAAAAGAACTGAGACATCTTTGATGTAAAAAGGGTGTTTTTATTAAAGCATGAAGACAGGACCCGTGGGCAGGAAAAGCTGCATTGGGGTCGTGAAGAGTGGCCGATTATATACTTTCAAGCTGGGAGGGGTTTGGGGATAGCGTAAGTCTCTAAGGAATTTGGAAGCAAGGTTTCCAGGACCTTGAAGTGCTAACTATTGTTAGGAAAAGGTCATTTACTACTGTCTAGTAAAACTTCTCATGAGACCCCTCAGAAGTTTATCAGTGGGCCATATGCTTGGAGGATGACTGCTAACATATATCTTGGGGGTGGGCGGAGGCAGGGTAGAGATAAGGAAGTTCCCAAAGGGACTTTTATGGGATCCTGGAGGTTGGGCTAACATCGAGCTATGGCTGCCTCTTGCCTCTAAGTATTGACATTGAGGCAGCTAAGCAATGAGGAAGGTCACTCTGCTTGTCTCAAGTACTTGTCAATGGGCTGTAAGTTGTAAGGAAGTTTTTCTTTTACCTTTGTTCTCCACATCACTTACTATTACTGGATTATTACAATACCACAGAAGTAGTATACGAACAGCCAGATGAAGAGATATGTAGGGCGGGGTCCCTAAGAGCAGGAGCTTCTGTTCCCATGGAGTTTGGGGACTAGCAGGTTCATCATTCAGGTTCACCATCCCGTAAGTTCTCCAAACACTCGGGTTTTTATGGAGACTCCATTACATAGGCATGATTGATTAAATCACTGGCTATTGGGGATTCAACCTCCAACACTTGCCCCCCCACCCCTGCCACCATCAGGGGCTGTGACTGAAAATTCTAACCTTCCAATCAAGGTTGGTTCCCCCGGCAGGCAGCCAGCCCATCATCCTCAGGGTATTTCCAAAGGTCACCTCATTAACTCGTCATTGGAAGGGGCTTCTTATGAATAACAAGACACCTATTTCACCTTTATGGCTCTGAGGCAATTTCAGGAACTGAGGACGAAAGACCAAATATTATAACAAAAGATGCGCCCGTTGCTCTTATTACAAGGGTTTTCTTAGGAAATTTCTAGAGCTGTGAGCCAGGAAGCTTGAAGACTGAAATATATTTATCATAAATCACAGTAGCACAGTTGGGTGAAGACGGGTGTCCTGCCTTCTTGTACACCTCCCTCACCCTAAAGTTCGTTTCCTCCTAGACTAAGATTCAGAGGTGTTAGTGAGACATGAATATCTTTTAGCCTCCATTTTAAAGATAACTCAGTTGAGGTATGAAAATCATAATGCTTCTAATATCGCAGCAGCCTATCGTAGCCCACTGTAGAGAGCAAGATGGCATCACTCCTGTCGAGCAGGGGCCTGTGTCAAGCAGTGACACAAGCACCTAGGGCATTTCAGCTGAGACCAGATATCGCCAGGACCAGCGCGAGCTGATGACACACTGAAAACCCATAACCCGCAGAAACAGGAGGTCTGCAGGGGCCCAAGACTGACTAAATGCCTTTAACGAAGTAGGATTTTTGCAGCAAACTGTTAGACTCTGCAAGCACTGACCCCTTTATGTCTGACCACTTAAAAAAAGGTAGCTGCTGCAGAAGGCTCTGCCTGATTGATCTCTGCAAAGAACAGTGATCCTTCACCACTTGAACATAGTAAGCAGTAAGTGCTGAGAGCCAACTTACACGGGGCCAAGGACTTAATGCGCTGACTTCACGTTTGGTTTGTTAACCTCCTGCCCCCTGTTCTATCTTGTTTGTTGTAGGACTTGTCCTGTGCATTGCTTTGTGTGTCTTATAAGAAGCCCCGTTAATCACATGGTGAAATGTCATTGGGTTTGGAATCCTGAACCTGCTTTATAATTATGTTAACTTTGCCTTATCACTGAATAAAGCATACTCCTGTGTGTGCCTTCAGAGTGTGCTAATGACACTATGCAAGCGGATCAAAACATAAACCAGTAAATGCCTCAAGGTTAAATAGAAACCTAAGGACAACCAATCACAAAGAGCCAACTAGCCTTTTCCAAAGAAAGCTTATAATGCTTAAGCTCTCACCATTCAAATAATTTGTTTTGCTTTCACATCTCTATTAAGAGACTTTCTCCTCGCTGTTTTTAGGTGGAGCCCTTCTTGCCACTTCGTTTGATGCTGCATAGTTCAAATTGATTTTCCCTCAAATAAGCCTTAAAAAGATAAACTGAGGCATATTAAAAAATTTAACAGTTCTTTGACTCTCAATTTGCTATTGGATCAGGAGATTCACAACTAAAGGTGTAGAGATTATTTTGTAGAAACCTGATAGCAACGTAAATAATTCTTGTGAGCCAGCAGTGCAAATGATTTCCGTAGGATTGAAAGATAATCCCAAAGGTTACTTATTACCTTGTAGGACACTTAAAGAAAAATAAGTGGTTAAAGATTTTGAAAGAGAATACGATTTGGGGGAGGGGCAGAGGGTCAAGCCCCCTCCCCCCCTGAGCTCTACTCCAGTACCTGGGGATATGACGGAGCCTAGAGTCAAAGTCAGAGGCCCAACCAACTAAGCCACCCAGGCACCCCGGACATTAACCAGCTTTATACTTACCTTGAAATGTTATCCTGACTATTTTTTTAAAATGCCATTTCTGACAGATATATAAACCTTTGTTCCTTAAAATGTTTTTTAGAGCAACACCTCACTGGTTCCCTTACTAATGTGTTGATAAGTCTTTGACAAGTGCTCGTGGTGCATTTATATTAAGAGCCATGATTTTAAATCCCTGAAAAGTGTATTTTACTCCACCACTGGATCCATAGTGGATCGATTAGAATCTTTGAAAGACATTTTAAACCAAAGCAATATAATAAAAGATATCTTTTCCCCTTGGTTGCTAAGCTGACAAAAGGCAAGTTCAAATCTGCCTGTGACATAATTCTGTCACATTTACTGGATACCATGGCCTCAAAATATCTAAAGCAAAACTTTAAAGTGCAGGAAAAAAACAGAAAATTCTATCATGTTAGAAGATTTAAAGCAAATATTCTCAATAATTGATAAATAGCAAAAATTAGTGTAGGAAGATTTGAACTGCATAATTAAAAAGCTTGATTTAATGGGTGTGCATGTGTATATGTGTGCAGGCACTCAGTTATGGGAGAGTATACATTCTTTTCAAGCACACACAGAAAACTGATTAGACAGTAGGCCACAAAGTCTGTTTTAACTAATTTCAAAAAAATATTTTCCAACAGAACATGTTATAACTCAGGTTAAAAATAACAAAGATAACTTTAAAAGCCCTTAAGTCTGGAAATTACACATACTTCTATTTGACATATGGGTCACAGAAAAAAAAAAATCCCAGTGTAAGAAAACATTTGGACATGAATGCTACTGAAAATACTCCATATTCAAGCATGGGAAATCAGCTAAGATACAAATTAAGGGAAATTTATACCTTAATGCGTGTAATAAAAAGGCTAGAAATCAGTAAGAATCTAACTTAAAAAGTTAGCATACTGACAACAAATTCAGATGTAACAGAAATAAGAATTTACAAAATAAATTTATTTAAAAGAAAATGTCAAGAATCAAAAGAAAAAAAAGATCCAACAAAGCTAAGGTTTATTTTGATCACCCTATTTGGTTCTTTGACTATCCTTTTTGACTCCTTAACTACACTACTTGAAATTGCATACCCTTCCTTCTCCAGGGCCGGATTTAGGATGAGGGGAGTAACTTGGGTCATGCACAACTTTAAGGACATATGGAAAGACTCTAATCAAGATAAACATTTTAGTGGAATATTTTGTAAGTCAAAATTAATGCAAAATATCCATGATAACCGAATACAAAAAATTTAAAGACAGTGTCTGACCCTGAACTTGCACAAGGTCGGCCCCAGCCCCCACCCGCCTCCTGTAAGTACTTCACTCCCCTCATCCTAATCCTGGCCCATGGATTATAGGATAGCAGTGACACCAGGTGTGTTTCCAAAATTTCAATGCCTGTGCTTCTAGTATCCTGTTATAGTGCAAGGTAAAAATTCCTTATCATGTTTTGAAGTAAGTACCTGACCAAAAAACAAGACTGAATTTTATTTAATGCCTCATCAACATATACTGAAGTGATTATTTGGTCTTTCTCCATCAGTCGATTGATATCATAAATTATAACATTCCTCCTAATATTTGTCTTCTCATCCTTCTGTTCTAAGTTATAATATATTCATGGTATTTATTTTTTAAGATTTTATATTTAAGTTATCTCTACACCCAACGTGGGACTCAAACCCACCACCCTGAGATCAAGAGTCACATGCTCTATCAACTGAGCCAGCCAGACACCCCTAATTCATGGTATATTTAAATTGAATTTTGGAATTTTCAAATATTTATATTTAGTCTTTGCATATATATATTCATAAATAACACCCAACTGAATTTCCTTATAGTGCTATCTTTTTGAGGTTCTACTATCAAAGTTTTATAGCTTTATAAAAGAAAATGGTCAAGTTACCTTCCTCAGTGATGCTCTGAAATGATTTAATAGTCTTTCACAGAAAATGTTACTGTGTCAGCTTTCTGTCAAATGGAGGAACATGTCTTTAGCTCTAATCCCAATAATCCTATATCTACTTATATTTTCACAACATGCTACAGAAAATGTTCACTGAGGAAGTGGACTCCCATTTCAATTGAGACCAGCAATTCTCAAATAGTAACATATCTAAAAGTTGCCTGGGAAATAATTTAAAATACCAGTTCCTAGGACCTTCATCCAGATATTCTGATTCAGTAAGTCTGATATGGGGCTCAAGAATCTGCATTCTAAGAAACATCCAAGTGATTTAGACCCAGTGGTCCCAGGAACACAAACAGAAGTATTCAGTCAAACATGCCGGAGCTGGTGAGGCTGTGAAGTTAGCCATCCATGCAAGGGAGAGAAAGGAAACCAGATGCTCTAACATAATCTGCCCTGGCCTGGTCCTCCAGTCTCATTTCCAGGCTTCTCAAATCTGAATTCTTAAGCTCTGCATCCAGTTAAACACATGTTATACCTTTCACAGAGCTTTATGTTTTTCATTTTATTTTAGTCTCTCAACCACCATGTGAAGTAGAACAGACGTTTTACAGAGAAGTGACTCCCCTACATCTAACAGACATCAAACACTGTCTGGGCACAAAGCTTCTAAAGCTAAGACCCACAAGCCTTGTCACTCTGAGGCCTTTATTTCACTTTTTTTTTTTTTTTTTTTTTTTTTAAAGATTTTATTTATTTATTTGAGAGAGAGAGAATGAGAGAGAGCACATGAGAGAGGGGAGGGTCAGAGGGAGAAGCAGACTCCCTGCCGAGCAGGAAGCCCGATGCGGGACTCGATCCAGGGACTCCAGGATCATGACCTGAGCCGAAGGCAGTCGCTTAACCAACTGAGCCACCCAGGCGCCCCCCTTTATTTCACTTTTTAAAAGAACACCAGGTTCTTCAAATCAGGGACACCACCACCAGGAACCATCTTCATCTTTGTGATTATAATCATGCTTAATGATAAGGTGTGGATTGCTAACTCGCACAGCTTCCAGCAGCTTCTGGACTTCGTCATCAAACGCCTCTTTGCACACCCTGAGAAAACAAGGGAACACCTCTTCTTGTACTCAGCTTTCCCACAGTCCTGTAATTTCTCTGAAGAATTTGTTTCTCAGAGAAAGACTGTTGAAGTAGAGACAAATGAACACGGGAAATGGGGCAAGGAAAGTGTGAGGGATACACTGAGGGAACGCAGCAGGGGAAGGAAAATGGACTATAGAGTAGAAATAGAAATAGATTAAAATTTAAGAGGATCCTCCAAGAGCCTTTTTCTACTCAAGCAAAATAGTACTACTCATGATGACAGCAGTTAACACTAACACTGTTAGAACTACATTAGCACCTGTTTTTTTTTTTTTTTTAAAGATTTTCTTTATTTATTTGACAGAGAGGGACATAGCGAGAGAGGGAACACAAGCAGGGGGAGGGGGAGAGGGAGAAGCAGACTCCCCGCCGAGCAGGGAGCCTGATGTGGGACTCGATCCCGGGACTCCAGGATCATGACCTGAGCCGAAGGCAGTCACTTAACCGACTGAGCCACCCAGGCGCCCAGCACCTGTTTTTGATAACTGAAGCAAGTCCAAAGATTTTTGCGTTTTAACACATACACAGGTAAAAAGCAAAAATAGCATTTGGCATTTGGGTTGCAGCAAGCCGTTATGGAGGCAGCAGGAACCCAAGCAGCAAGAGCGGCCCAAGCTCCTTCCCCAGGACCTACAGTGCACCTCAGCACCAGGCCGCCACAGCTTTGAACTGTGTCTGTGGCTATCTGTGCTATCAATTTATTTTGTGCATAGGTCCTAAGGTATCAGGAAAGCCTACAAGAGGTTATTTTTTGCGTCCAGGAATGCTCAAAAAGTTTTCCATTTAGATTAATGGTTAATTGCTTCTCTGATTTACCCCATTTGGGCTTACGAAAGGTTTCACAGGAACACTCTACCTTCAGACAGGAGGAGGACACCTGTACTGCCTTACTGACTCAGCTGATCAATCCTCACAATAAACCATTGGAGATATTATCATTTCACCCATTTATAGATAAGGAAACCAAAACACAGAGATTGGAGACTAGTATAAGGTCAAATATCTAGTAAGTTCCAGCTAGATTTCAAACTCAGGTAGTCTGGCTTTAGAGTTCTCAGCTGTTACCACTTTGCTACAGTAGGTCTCTCAAAATTCAGTGTGCTATGGGAGAAAAACAAATAAGGGCCTCAAAAACATGCAGGGATCCACAATCAGGTTGATCCCTAGGCCTGCAGTAAACAAGTGGCTTCCCAAATCCCTTGTTACAAGAAACTTTCGCCCTGAGAAGCCAATGAAGACTTACCCTAGAACTTTCAGTTTACATTCAGGAGACCTCAGGACTTCACATAACTTCATCATTCCTTCATTCCCTAAAGTATTCTGTCTCAGGTTTAGTTTTATCAGGTTCTGGTTGTTTCTAAGAGTAGAGGAGAGATCCTGACAACACAGGGAGATCAAACCACAATATTCCAACCTGAAGGGAAGAGAGACTAAAGATAAAATTAATTTTACCCCAAAGAGCAAGCACGTAAGAGATCTGTGAGCTGGGAGTGTAGGATGAGTCCAGAAGCTTAAAAAAAAAAAAAAATGGGGGGAGCACAATTAGGGTAAATTCAAAGAATGTAAGTACTTACAATATTCATTATTACTAGATATTCATAGACTGAATATATTCCTTCCTAAATCATGAATTGCAAGTTCATAATTATAGTCCAAGGAATAGGAAAGCACACTAAGAAAAGCTGAAGCAGTTGAATCTTTGATCATTAAAAATATAGTACATAAGTAGACTTTTGAAATATGATATTGAGTATTTCAAAAGCAAGGTATATAGTGAGGTCTCTTAGCACGACGCCATTTATGCAAATAAAAACGCATATGCCAAAAAACATATCTTTTACAAGGATACAGTATTTCAAACACACTAGGCCAGATGCCTATACAAGGGAAGGAGAACAGTTAAAAGGAGATAAATTAACCAACTAACCAACCAATAATCATTAGAGGACCCTTGCATAAACCAATGATAATATAATAATACCATGAACTGAGGAATTATGTTAAACTCAACCTTCTACGCCTGATGATGTCCCCAACCCACTAATTTTAATTTAATTTGCACCTTATGGGTACCAAGCCATTCAACAATTGAGTGCCTATATAGGTGCTGAGTATAAAAAAAAAAAATTAAGTTACTGCCTACATGGAACTGGCATTAATGTGGTAGAGCAACTCCCACTATTTATGACACAAGATAAATATCACACAAAATAAACCATAGGGTAAAAAGCACTATGAGACATAAAAGGTTTCAAGGATTCATCAGGAAACAATCATTCTAAGTTTGCAGTCACTAAAAATGGTCTCAAAATAAGAAAACTAAAACTAACAGAACGACATAGTGAAAGACACAACTCTACAATTATAATGGAGATTTTAACATAGTTTTCACAGCAATTGATTGAATCATCTGGGGAAAAAATCACTAAAAATATAGATGATTTGAATAACAGAATTAACAGTCTTAATTAACTCATATACAATATGGCAACCAATAACTCTTCATTTTAAGTGCATTATGGTACATGTATAAAAACGGACTACATACTGGGTCATGAAGCAAATAACAGATTTCAAAGAACTGTAATCATGTACAGTATGTTCTCAGACCACAGTGCTAGAGATTAAATATAAAAAAATGACAAGAAACCCCTCTTATGTCTGCAAATTGAGGAATACACTTTAAAATAACCAATGGATTGAAGAAAAAAAATCATGAGGGGAGTTAAATATTTTAGCCTCAAAAATAAATGCTACATATAGTATCAATTATAGCATGGAGTTAATGCAATAATTTGAAGGAAAAGTCACACCCTTAAGTGTTGGAAAAGGAGGAAATATTTATGAGCTAAGCATCCAGCTCAAGAACTTAAGAACAGTAAAACAAAGACGCCTGGATGGCTCGGTCAGTTAATCCTCTGCCTTTGGCTCGGGTCATGACCCCGGGGTCCTGGGATCAAGTCTCGCATCAGGCCCCTCGCTCAGCGGGGAGTCTGCTTCTCCCTCTGCCTGCAGCTCCCCCTGCTTGTGTTCTCTTTCTGTCAAATAAATTAAATCTTTAAAAAAAAAAAATAACCATTTCCAAATAGTATTGCAATATAGCAAGTACTTAGAAATAAAGTTAAACAGCAAAATAGATGGCCACTACAGGAAAAATTACTAAGCTTTATTGATAGAGCTAAGTAAACAAGGATCTATCATAATTGATAGATTCAGTGCAATTCCAATCAAAGTGCCAGCATATGGGTAGGTACGAGTACATGGGGAGGTTCATGTGCAGTCTGTGTAACTTAGTAAGCCGATATTTAAAATTTTGTTTGGAAATGCAAAGGGAGAACCCAGCAACAGACCCATGCACCAATGAAGACTTGATTTATAACAAAGGTGGCCCTGCCAAACAGTGAGGAAAGAAAAAGAGTCAATAAATTTTGCCAGAAAAGATGAGTATCCACATAGGAAAAATATTAAATTGGACTGACCTCCAACCATATTTTAAAGTCTCAAATGCTTCATAAGTTGCCTTTTACATTTAGAAAATAGTAGAATGTCTTTGTAATCCCAGTGTCAGGAAAAATGTCCTGAACAATTACAAAAAGCGCTAACAATAAAAGAATAATCTGACGTTACAATTAAGTTCTTCAGTTCCATAAAAGGCACCATAAAGAGTGGAAAGAAAAGCCCAAGTTATTGTCACATATATAAGTGACAAGGGTTTATAACCAGAATATATTGGAGGAAAAAAAAACCCTACAAATTAGTAAGGGCAAAAATGGCTCACTGAATGGAAAAATGAATAAGTAAAAAAGGAACTTGACAAAAGAGGAAATCCAAATGGCTATTAAGCATCTGAAAAAGTGTTGAACCTCTTTAACCAGACACATATAAATTAAAACCACAATGAGATGCCAAAACACACCTGATTCACTAAAACTTTAAAAATAAAGTCAGACAAAATGGCAAGAATAGAGAACAGGAACTATATTACCAGGGGCAGAATAAATTCGTACCATCTTTTTGACAATATCTGATCAATTTAAAGACCTTTTCCCCATGATGTAACAAATCCACCCCTATTTACCCTAGATAAATATATACGTATGTGCCTCAGAATTCATTACTGAAATATTCATCAGCAGCACTGGTCATAAAATAAATGAAAACAACACTAAAGTCCACCTATAATAGAATGGTTACATAGTTTGTGGTATGGTCATTCACTGGAATACTTAACTGCGATAAAAATTAACTACAACTACATGAAACAACTGGATGACAAACTCATAACATTGAGCAAAAAAAAAAACATAACACAAAAGAATATAGAGTAGGATTCCCTGTATATAAAATGCAAAACCTGGCAAAATTCAACAATATACTGCTTAGGACTATATACACTCACAGTCACTGTACAGATAAATAATGGCCACAAAAATCAGGATAATGGTTACTTCTCAGGGAGGAGGGAAGAAGCAATTTATAAGGGAGGAGTAAGGGAATTCAGTTTCCTGGGCAAATTCAATTTACTGACCTGGATGAGGTTATGCACATTTTTTAAAAAGTTTTATTTGCTTGTTTGTATGTATTTTATATTTCATAGTGAAAATGTTTAAAATATGAACTTGGCAGATCTTTATTTTTTTTCTGTATATAAACATTCTTTAAGTTCTTATTTAAATTTCAGTTAACATACAGCATAATATTTGTTTCAGGTGTAGAATTTAGTGATTCATTACCTACATACAACACCTAGTGCTCATCACAACAAGTGCCCTCCTAATATCCGTCACCCATCTGGCCCATCCCCCACCCACTTCCCTCCATCAACCCTCGGTTTGTTCTCTATCATTAAGAGTTGTTTTACGTTTGCCCCCCTCTCTCTTTTTTAATCTCACAATCCAGCAATTGCACTACTAGGTATTTACTCAAAGGACAGCAAAACACTGATTCAAAGGGATACATGCACCCCGGGGTTTATGGCAGCATTATCAACAATAGTGAAATTATGGAAAGAGCCCAAGTGTCCATCGACTGATGAATGGATAATGAAGATGTGGTGTGTATATGTGTGCGTCTCACACACACACACCAGAATATTGTTCAGCCATCAAAATGAAGTCTTGCCATTTGCAACAATGAATGGAGCTAGAGAGTATTATGCTAAGGGAAATAAATCAAAGACAGATGAATACTGTAGGATTTCACTCGTGGAATTTCAGAAACAAACAGATGAACATAGGGAGATCTTTAGGGGTGATTGGAGAAAAGCCAAGTTAAAGGCAATGGGATGGGACACGCTCATTTCACGACTGTGGGAGGGGCAGTGACACCAATACCTGGGGAAGGAACAGCTCAGAACCTGGAAGGTGCAGGGAGTAGGAAGGACAATTAATGACTCCTCTTCCTTCCCTAGACCCAACACTGCTGCCTGGCAAAATTAGTGGTCTGCTTCAGTACAGCTGCAGCTGGCAATCTGACCCGCTGCCGAGTTTGTCCACATGCCGTGAAAATGCAAAATCTCAAGTGGGCGTGGCAGGTCCTAACTATTCTGCTGTGCCTGATGTCATCAGTGGCAGCCCCCAAACCTGGACCCCTGTCACCTGTGTACAAACACAGCTGGTACAACCTCGTCTCAGTCTGACTGATACCAACTCATAAGCTTCTCCTGACGCCAGTACAGCTCTGAGTTATGCCACGTATGGCTAACAAGGCAGCTGTAACTATTTAGCGACACTGCCTACCCACCCGACATGACCAAACCACTGTAATTGTGACCCAAGTCAGTAGAACAACACATCCCACATTGGAGTGAGCTGTCTGTTATATGTGGAGGTATGGACCCCTGAATTCTCTTTATTGGGGATGGGACTGGTTTGGCCCAATTTTTTGCTCCCCCCCCCCTTTTTTTCCCCTAAAGATGTTATTTATTTATTTGACAGAGAGAGACACAGCGAGAGCAGGAACACAAGCAAGGGGAGAGGGAGAGGGAGAAGCCGGCTTCCCGCAGAGCAGGGAGCCCAAAGTGGGGCTTGATCCCAGGACCCTGGGATCATGACCTGAGCCGAAGGCAGATGCTTAACGACTGAGCCACCCAGGCGCCCCTTTTGCTCCCTTTATTACCATACCATTATTACGATACCAAGATCAGCAGGTCAACCCAAACCCCCTTTCATGAGTTGTAATCGATAACAAAACCTATTTGTCCTCTCTGGGTCTCACTCAGTTGGCTGAATCTAGGATGCTGAGGGCACACCTGAAATCAACACTGCAATTTGACCTCATCCTGTGCTTGGAGTCCTAATGATGGTGGCCCTAATTAAACTGTGTAGGAGACAAATTGAACAGATTTGGCCCCGGCTTCTGTTGGGCAGATTAATGAGAGTGGCCAGTGGAATGGCATATCCATGTGAAAATTAACCAAGACTGTACTGTGCAGAGAAAAGGGATGAATATTACGAGGAGTATTTTGCTCTCCTACATATTTCATTGACAAAAATGCAAGACCCTGACAACTCTTCACTTGGGCCATTTCCTAGGGTGTGTGTGCAGTAAGCAGCCTCGAGGGATGAGGTAAGGTCTCCCTCCAGGACAAAGAGCAGGCTTGCTTAGTGCCTGCTATAAAATGGTGGGTCTCTCAAGCTCCATGTTTCTCTCCTAGGATGTAACCCACTACCATGTGCAGGTGTCCATCCGAGCTGTCCACATCAACCCTGTGGGACTTGGGGGACAAAGGAAATGGACACAGAAACAGTACTGCTTATGCTGCAATGCTAGGAGTAATAAAGTCCTCGGTCTCTGATGGGATTCTCTGTTTCCTGCCAGTATCCAGGAAATATTGATAGGCTAACTTACTAGGTTATAATGCAGGGTAAAATTAAATTCCAGACCCAATAGTTACAGTATCATCATTGTGATAAAAATATATAAACAGTCAATGGATACATAGGTAAAGTAGCACTTTCTTGTAAGAGTCAGGGAGACATCTAATATTTGGGTTTCCCACATATGGAGCAAAATTCTTGACCCAGAAGTCAGTAATTCATGCTATATAAGTAAAAATGTACTAGCCAATATCCGTTCAAGATTTAAAAAAAAAACCCTAAACAATATATGATTGAACATAAAAAGTACTCAAAACATAGGATAAGGTTTTATTAGACCACAGGCTCCTTAAGAGCATAAATAGCAGGGCGCCTATATGACTCAGTGGGTTAACTATCCAACTCTTGGTTTCAGCTCAGGTCATGATCTCAGGGTCATGAGCTCAAGCCCTGCATCAGGCTCAACGCATGGAGTCGGCTTGGGATTCTCTCCCTCTTCTCTCTCTCTCTCTCGCTCGCTCACGCTCTCACTCTCTCTCGCTCTGCCTCTTCCCCACCCCCTGCTCATTCTCTCCCCCTAAGATAAATAAAATCTTAAAAAATAAAAAAAGGATAGATAGCATTTTTCCAGATAAGATTTTGCCAGTCGTTTTGTTTTGTTTTTGCGAAAGAGCGCATGTGCGAGAGATCTAGCACAAGCTGGGGTGGGGGAGGAGGGGCAGAGGGAGAGAGTGAGAGAGAGAATCTTAAGCAGGCTCCACACCTAGTGTGGAGCCTTACTTGGAGCTCAGTCTCATGACCCTGATATCATGACCTGAGCTGAAATCAAGAGTCTGGCACTTAACCAACTGAGCCACCTAGGTGCCCCAAGATCTTCACTTTAATTAGAAAAATTCAAAGACAGATAGAATATCTGAAGAATGATAGAACATGGAAGACCTTAAAGCAAGTACCATTTACTTAATACCTACTCTGTCCAAGGCACTAAGGAGGACACAAAGAAATGTGAAATATGGCTTTAATACTAACATCACATAATACACATTGATCCATATATTTGAAATTCAGATTCTGATTTCTGAGACTAACTTACTTTCTATCCCATTTATCATCCTCTCTCATGTACTAAATTTCTTCTAGCCACACTAGCCACCAAATAGATATCATTTTCCTGATGGAAAACTGAACTCACCCAAGCCTCTGAATATTGCAGTTTGGATGTCTCAAAGCCTCATACAGAATTTTTACTCCATCATCCTGCAGGTATCCAAGGTCCAGGCTCTGCAGGTGTGAGTTGTTCAGAATAGCAGAAGCCAGATCCAGACAACACGTACTAGTAAGAACGCAGCCCATCAGTCTGCAAGAAATACAAACGAGGTGAGACCTTCAGTTGTGAAGCTTCATTAATTTATTCCTAGGAGAGAAGCTGAGGTATCTGAGCCTTTTTCCTGACCCTTTTCTCTCCACAGTCCAGGACGCACAGAGGAATGTCTAATATTACCAGCAGAAACAAATGGGATTTCTTAATGAGCAGGAAAAAAAACAACAACAACAGTGGGTAAAGCTGCTTTCTCCCACAAATAGGTTATTGTCCACCAAGCTTCCCAAATCAAGGGTATAAACACTTTTTTCTGGGAGAAAAAAACTCCCAGAAAACTAAAAAAAATTCTCCCTCAAAACTAAAAAAAAAAATGGATAGAAGTTTACCCAAGGAACCCACAGATCTCTGTGCTTTCCGTTTCTAATATATTTTTGAAATAAAAAAAACTTTCCAGGAACCTATCCTAAAGTGCTGTTTTCCAAGAAGCAGCAGACTACATATATGAAGATATTTCCTTCAATCCTCTGTAGGGCATTCAAGAGCATTCACAATCTGCCCTCAAGTGTTCACTTTCCATATTTCATCCCCATCCTATTCATCAAGCATACCCATCTATTTGTTTTTCCCAAATCTACCACATCTATCTTCATGTCCCTTCTCTCTTCCTACCTTCTGCCAGTGATCTCTGCACCCAACAAAATCCTCTTCATCTTTCAAGGCTAAGGTAACTCAGTCCCCTCTGTCCCACTCCTTGCTCCTTGGGACTTTTATCTTATAATAATACATGCACTATGTTTTAATTGGCTTTGCATTTATTTCCCTGCCATCAGCATTTGATGAGTTACTGAAGGGCAAGTGCATCACCTGAGTAATAATCTTTAATGCCCTCAGAATGTAGCTTATATTTGTTGTAAATTTTAGTTGAGAGAATTGGCATGGCCTGCATACAGGCTATGAAAGTAGCTAAGAGCACAGATTTGTTTATGTGTTTACAGCAATGGTAAGGAGAGAAAGTGAACTAAGCAAACATCTTGTGTGTATAGGTCACTTTGAAATTGTGGTTAAAATAAAGGTATTGGATTTAACGATAATTTCCATGAAGTAAAATTTTGTCTTCCAGTTGAATAATAATCAAGGAAACTTCAGAGAATCACATTGTATATGTTTTCCTAAAGAAAGTACAGGTACTTATTGGACCCAAGGGTTCAATCACCTTGGTGTTTACCAATGTAACAATCAACTATTAGGGGCGCCTGGGTGGCTCAGTCATGATCCCGGGGTCCTGGGATTGAGCCCCGCATCGGGCTCCCTGCTCAGTGGGAGGCCTGCTTCTCCCTCTCCCACTCCGCCTGCTTGTGTTCCCCCTCTCAGTGTGTCTGTCTCTGTCAAATAAATAAACAAACTTGAAAAAAAAAAAACAACTATTAAACTCTTGTGGAAATTTGGTTATCCTGAGTCAGTCCAGTCAAGGCAAACACCTCTGGATATACTAACCATCTAGAGTTTATAGTTCTAAAAAAAAAAAAAACAGTGCTGGAGGTTAGACCCTTAGTGACTCACCCAGGTGACTAGTCCCATGGGAGGCCCTGGTGGGAAAGTGAGCTGAGATCACTAAGTGACACCTCTATGTTGCTTCACTCTAGCCACAGTATTCACATAATGAAATATTAAATACTCAATATAGTGCATCCATTTTTCAATAGGATATTGAATATATATTCAATAAGATATTGAATATATACTGAATATATTCGATATCCAATAAGAGAACTGTATGTAAGTATTTAAATGATTCTAAAATACTATCCTATGTAAAGGAACCCCAAAGTCCTATCTATACAGTAATCACAATTACATATACACGTACCATACATGTGTGTATACCCACCCACAGAATAAGAGAGAACATGATAAGAATAAAAGCAGTTGTTTAATGATGACTGACTTGTTGGTATTTTTAAAAAATTCTCTTCTTAGTGGGTGCCTGGGTGGCTTAGTCCATTAAACATTCAACTCTTGATTTCTGCTCAGGTCACAATCTCAGGGTCATGAGATAGAGCCCCACGTATGGCTTCTTGCAGGGCATGGAGTCTGCTTGAGATTCTCAGCCTCTGTCCCGGCCACCCCACTCGTGCATGCATACTCCAGAAGAAAAAAAATTCCCTTCCTAGTTTCTTTAGAAGCTGACCTAGTTATAAACCTGAACTGAAGAAAGAACAACTAATAGAGCACAATTTCTGCCTCATGGATGTAAGGCAGCAGAGGACACATACTAGACTCATTGGGGGTACAACCAAAAAAATACATAAAATGGCTGCTGTTCAGTCTGTTGTCTCTGGTTCTCCTTCCCTGAGGGAGGTTGAATTACTGTAGTAACTGTTTAAGAAAAATCTGATGAACGTACTTCCCCAGCTTGTCTCAGGCAAGGGGAGAGAGAGGGAATCAGCTGTTTATTCTTTTTTCTGACACTTAGCTCATCCCTTCTTTGCTCATCTCCCCTGCCCTCACAGTAGTGAAAGCACCCAAAGGAAAGTCACAGAAAACCTACTCCAGGTCCTGAAGGTGACAGCTTGGATGCGGAAAGGCATCACACAGAAGCTTTACTCCATCATCTTGCAGCCAATTTGACCCCAGATCCAGATGTGTCAGGCTCTTGTTGCGCAGGAGAGCAGATGAGAGATGTTCACTGCTAAGCGAAGTGGCAATGCCTCAGCCTATAGGAAGGACAGTGTGAGCAAAGATGGAATCACTGCTTTACTGCCCAGAGGTTTTTATCTTTGAGAAGATTTCATGCTCTTGTCCCTTACATCTGTTTGCCAACACTCATCTCATCAAATACCCTCTTCCCTTATTACCTCTTTGCCAGTCTCACTTGGGATACTTAGGTTTGCACCAAATTGCACATACTGGATCCATGTTCTTCAGAATGATTCTTACTATAAATGAAATGTTAACCTCTTTACACTGTGCATAAATACAGTGCCCTATTGCAGAAGTAGCTACATAGACCAGAAGAGCAGGCATATGGAACAGAATGAGAGTAATCACAATAAAGTACTTTTTGTACATACAATCAGTAGGGAAAAGATCTATTATACCATAAATAATTTGGGAAGGCAGACCTGACATATGGGGGAAGTTTAAGCCTTATAACAAATTAGGGATAATTTAACATTTCAAAAATTAAACCATAAAGTGTATGACAGTTTTTTTTTTAAAGAAAGATATTTTCAGTTACGACAAAACTTTGAGAAGTTATGAGGAGGAAGATAATTTGACTTCACAAAAATTTTAAACTTCTGTACTCTAAAAATGATCATAAGAAAGTTAGGAATACAGCAATATGCTAGGTAAATTTTTTGCAATATATAAAAAATAATGGTTATAATGTATATTTACTATTAATAACCATAGTATATAACATACATAACAGAAAACATCCAGAGGAAAATTGAGCCTATGAAGAGGCAATTCCTAGAATACTAAAGGCCAAAAACATTTGAAAAGATGCTCAAAATCAAATTATTTTTAGTTATTTTCAATTATCTAAATAATACTGATTAAAAAAAATAGTAGATACCCAGTGAAGATGTTAAAATACAGGCCACTAGACTGCCGAGGAAATATGAACAATCTGGAGAAAATTTAACCACATCTGATAAAAATTTTGGTATCAATTCCATGTCTAAAATTGTCTAAGAGCAATGAAGAAAATAATCACACTGATCCAGCCATACCATGGGATGCTACAGTTCTGTTTAATGGTGTTCATATGTATTTACCTGTTCTAAGCCCAGAATATGGAGCTGGACAGGCAGACTTTAGTCCTGAATCCATTATCTTCTTATGAGCATTAGGCAAGCAACATAATCTTTCTAAGCCTCACATTTCCTACCTGTCCAATGAGGCACTTAGAACTCAGGTGGCCAATTTGACACCAACAGGTACTTTTGTACAGATTAAACCAATTTAGCATAGGGCCCAGCACAGAGTAAGGACAGAATAAATGGCAGTTATTAATACCATCATCCTTGTCATTTTCATTATCATTATGGATAACAGAAGGGAAAAAGCAAGGGACAGAATATGTGTGTAACATTCTCTCTTTTAAAATATATTTCAGCTTTTTTCTCCTTTTCGCTGTCATCCTGGTGTGTGGTTGACCGTTCCTCGCCATGTCTTCTCACAAGACTTTCAGAATCAAGAGATTCCTGGCCAAGAAACAAAAGCAGAATCGTCCCATTCCCCAGTGGATTCAGATGAAAACCGGTAATAAAATTAGGTACAACTCCAAGAGGCGTCACTGGAGAAGAACCAAGCTGGGCCTATAAGGCATTGCACTTCATGAGATGGCACACATGTTTAAGCTTCATGAAGATCACACGTTCCTATCTTTTTTTTCCCCACGTGTTCCTATTCTATCACTCTATAAACATCCCTCCTACCTGGCCAATACACATGTTTTATCAGGGAAATGATTTTTCTCTGTTACTATGCCTCTACCCCAGTAAGTTGGTTCAGTAATAAATGTGAGACCTTTCAGTTGAACTGCTGTTGTGTTCTGATTTGTAAAGTACTGAAATCCCCCTCCTGTCAGATCTCACATAGCACTGTCCCATAGAACTTTCTGCAGTGATAGAAATGTCCCTCCACAACCAAGTATTTAAAGTGTGGCTAGGGGGTGCCTGGGTGGCTCAGTGAGTTAAGTGCCTGCCTTTCACTCAGGTCATGATCTCCCGGTCCTGGGATGGAGCCCTGAATCAGGCTCCCCGGATCAGTGGGGAGTCTGCTTGTCCCTCTCCTTCTGCCCCTCCCCCTGCTCGTGCTCGCTGTCTCTCAAATAAATAAAATCTTTAAAAAAAATAAGATATATTTAAAAATGTAATATACATCAGAAGGATGAAAACTAGTAGACTCTTACATGAGGCTCTGGAGATTGCACTGTGGATTTTTCAAAGTATCACTCACAAGCTTTACTCCATCATCTCCCAGGATGTTGTCTGCCAAGCACAAATGTGTCAACCTTTTGTTGCTGATGAGGGCCAAAGAAAGAGCCTCACAACCAGCTACTGTGAGGCCACAGCTTTCTAGGCTGAAGGAGAAACAGACGGGAAGGGATCAGTCAAATCCCAAAGTTCCTGTTTCTCTTCTCCTTTGCAGGGACACTAGCTGGTACTTAGAGCCCCTACACCTCTACCATAGAATCAACCTTTTCAAACCTACTGAAATTACAAATGCCACTGCAACTATGTACAGGGGAGGGGAGAAGGAGGAAAATAGTAAAAATAAGCAGTCATGAAGAAAAGCAGCATTTAAAAGTCAAAAAAAGAGGAAGCAAAGGCGGCCTTCATGTAGAGTTCATCCAGGCTTCACAAATGAGCCAAGTGGTGTCAAGGCCCAAGCAGTTTTGCCCTTTCAGCTCTTCACTAAGCCACACAAGACTGCACAGAAGGACCCCAGGGAAAACAAATCAGCAAGACTAACGATAGTCTCTCTAGGTGACACTTGGGATGTCCTAAGGCCTCACACAACAGCTTGATCCCATAATCCAATAGGTGATTGGTCGACAAATTCAGAAATCTCAGGCTCTGGCTTCTGACGAGAGCCTTAGAGATATTTAGACAGCAAACTGTAGTTAGGTCGCAGGATTCCAAGCTGGAAAACAGCACAGAAGAAGAGATGACCCTCCTCAGAGAAGAGCTATGAGCACCATTCGCCCAGCCAAATGGTGTTGCCTCCCAGGCATTGTGACCCATTCTGAAGACCAGCTTCCGTACTTGGAGTAAGTTCTTTAATTAGCACAAGGCTCTGATAGAGCATCAGGAAGGGAGGGGTAGGAGGCCTGTCTCTTCCATCCCCACCTCCCCAATTCCCTATGAAAATACATATGAACACACCAAAAGTATTTTTTAAAGATTTATTATTTGAGAGAGAGCAAGAGTGTGCACATGGGACAGGGGGAGAGAGAAAATCCTTAAGCAGACTCCCCACTGAGGGGCTTGATCCCATGACCCTGAGATCATGACGTGAGCTGAAATCAAGAGTCAGACGCTTAACTGACAGAGCCACCCAGGGGCCCCCCTAAAAAATATTTTTAAATGATACTCTTATTTTAAGCTAGGAGGACTTTCCTCCAACTACAACATGGAAGATGTACTGAAGGATGCTGTGTCCTTACACTCTGACTTCTGAAACAAATGGGCAGAAGTCAGGAGCAAAAGCTGTGATTCCCACAGTAAGAGCTCACCTATTCATGGGAGTCAGGAGTCAATTCATGTTTTCTGAGGAACCCAGTCCTTAAGAGTAAAAACAAGAAGAGGATCAGAAATAATATACTTTCTAAAAATAAAGAAGGGAAGCAGAAGAAGGAAGAAGTGCATGTAGGGCCCACACTCTTAGAGACTCCTATTTAGAGATAGCTTGGGCTGGGAGAAGGCTGGGCTTGATACCAGCTCCTAATAAGAGGAGTTCCAGGAACTTGGAATTGCTCTAGTTACTTCTTTGAATCAAGCACTTATCAACTCAGTCTCTCAGGAATTGGTTCTCTTCATCAAAATAAGGGTGTATATAGGTAGGAAAGAGAAGCTCCCTCCTCAGTCCAGAATTAGACCTCAATGGATGACTTAGGACACAGCCTAAGGCTGAAAACCGCAACTTGCCCCGAAAAGGTGTTGCAGACTGAATTGTGTTCCCCAAAATTCGTATGTTGAAGCCTGAACTCCCAATGTGACTGTATTTGGAGACAAGGCCTTTAAGGAGATAATTAAGGTTAAATGAGGTCATAAGAGGGGACTCCTGATCCAGCAGGACTGGTGTCCATATAAGGAGAGAGGCACCAGGAATGTGCACACACAAAAAAGGCACGTGAAGACACCGTGAGAAGGGGCTACCTACAAGCTTAAGAGAGAAGCCTCACCAGAAATGCACCCCACCGGCACCCTGATCTTGAACTTCCAGGCTCCAAAACTGTGAGAAATAGATTTCTGTTTAAGCCACCCAGTCGGTGGTATTTGGTTATAGCAGCCCGAATAGAGTGATACAAAGGGATATTATATCAGCAGCCAAGAAGGCAGTTAGAGAAACAAAGGAAACATTGGATTTGGACAGAGCTCTTCTAGAAGGAAAAAGATTCCAATATTATGGGGCCTGTGGATAAAATATTAAAGCTTAACTAAGGGACAGAAAATAAGTACATTTATGAAAAAGAGAAAATGGGGAAACAGAGGAAAATGTTTAGAACGGCTTGCTTTACATTTTAAACATACATAAAAAGATGCAAATTCTCTGAAAGAAGAGCACATCCTAAGTGGAGATCCGACTGAGAAAGGGAGCAGGTTTAAGATAAAAACAGTGCAACAGATTTAAAAAAAACAAGAGAAAACTGAAATCTGTATTTCAAGCAATAAAGAACAAAAATCAATGACAATTTGAGAAACACCCCAAAAAGGAAGGGGAAAAAAAGATTAAAATGACAAAGTAGGGTGCCTGGGTGGCTCAGTTGGTTAAGCATCTGCCTTAGGCTCAGATCATGATCCTGGGGTCCTGGGACTGAGCCCGGAGTCCCTGCTCAGTGGGGAGCCTGCTTCTCCCTATCCTGACCCTGCCCCCTTCTGTGCTCTCTAATGAATAAATAAAAAATCTTAAAAAAAGAAGTTCTTCTGGGCACAACGAGGTGTTACTAGTATGCCCAAGATTTTTGTTTTTTCCCTTATTTGCTCAACATATTTTAAAAGCTACCCTATTATCAGGCCCACATGTGGAACAGTTATCAGGACAAGGAGAATAGATCTTTCTCCCCTACCAGAGGGGAACATTTAGTAAATATTACAGTGAAATAGTCACATGAAAATTCGTGATTATATGTACCTTTCCAGTATGCTCATGTACAAGGGATAATAGGAGTCTCTCAGCAATTTAAAGTTTTCTTAAATGCTTTAAATTTGCAAAGTCCCTGTGGTAACTGGGGATATTTTTGTGAGGCAGCCTGGCAAAGACCTCCTAATTTGTCAATACTCTCACTGCTCACATCATCTAGAATCAGTGGGAAACTAAAATATCAAAATGCAACTCTGCAATGTTGAGCTCAGCATGATCTATGCACAAACCAGACTACTGTGGCCAGTCGACTGTCCATAGCTGTTATGGGGTCTAAAGCAAGCATAAAACTGAAACTTTCCCCAGAGTGTTAATAGGAGGTCTGTAAGACTTTCGATTACTTCCAGGGGTCAGCCACAATGGGAGAACGTCCAATCCTACATAATGCCATGTTCAAGAATTACAAAGCTCTGATGACTTCTGCTGCCAAAACATTGTTTACTGGTATAAGGAGCCCTAACTAATTGACCCAGATGGATGGCTTCCTATTTGAAAGCCTACTAACTGGGTCTCATCAAGGCTCATCAGTGGAAAACATTCAAATGTCAACTGATGAAAAAGATCTTACCAAGTCCTGGTGCTCTGTCAAGTGCCAAGGCATTTTGTCTTGGACCCACAGCTCCCACCGTGAGAAAACATCTTCCCCTCCATTTAACAGCTTTTTGCCACTAACTTAGTAGCAAGAACCAATGACCTACTTCTCACCTGGGTTCCAGACTAGAGGTGGCAGGTTACTGAAAATTCTTCACAATGTCTTAAAACTACTTCACAGACAGTAAAACCAGTACCAACCTGGTCTGCTGACAACTGAACTCAACCCATGTTCAAGAAGCATCCAGCAACTTTCCAGACATGCTCTAAAGTGAATTTCATCCTACAAAACCTGGTGAGACTTAAAGAATCTCCAGTGGTAATATAGTTCACCTGCCTATTGTCAAAAAGGAAGTCTTGTTCCTTGTGCTTTGTATGTATAGTTTATAATTTGCTTCTGACAAATACAGACCTATCTTGGCCTTTCATACATCGAGGTTCTGTCTTGCTCCACCCTCCACCCTCCCCCCACCCCCAAGTGAATCCAGGGATTATAAAAACTTCTAAGGTAAAATTTACTGCAAGGATTTTTGTTTTGTTTTGCTTTTGGTTTTATTTTGTAAGAAACTGAATTAAAAACCTTTCATTGGAAAATAAGATCTCCCTTGAATTCGGTCACACAGTGTGGGGACCAAGTAGGATTGCCAACCCTCTCACTTTCAGAAAAAAAGCAGACCCACCACTAGGCTCCGCAGTGTGTGAGGGCACAGGAGTACTGTGCCGGCTGCCAGGTGCCATGCTCTTCCTCCTCGGCCTTCTGTATGGGTCACCAAGTTGCAATTATAAGGTGATGGTGATTCACTATCAAAACAAGGAAAGCTCATCTTCATTAAAAAAAAAAAAAAAAAAAAAAAAAGGCGGGGCTGGCGCCTGGATGGCTCAGTTGGTTAATGTCTGCCTTTGGCTCGGGTCGTGATTCCAGGGTCCCTGGGATCGAGTCCCTCATGGGGCTCCCTGCTCCACGGGGAGCCTGCTTCTCCCTCTGCCTCCCTCTCTGTCTGTCTCTCATGAATTAAAAAAAAAAAAGTCTTAAAAAAGAAAAGTAAAACTGAGCCTGCTTAGCATTGCCCCCAGTTACCACTAGTGCATTCTTTCCTGTAAGCATTCAAAGATACAATGACTAAACATATGGCTGCGCTGAAATATGAAAATTTTTAAATCTTTATAAATCCTGGGTCTTTTTGTTAAATTTAGGAAATGGAGAGATGCAACTGTACAATGAGGTGTCCTCAGTGAAGGGATGGGAGCAGTTAAAAGTCCTATCAGGAGGAAATCACCCTGAATCTACTGATTCCTGCTATTCCATATCGTGAAAATAGATTGAAGCTGGCCCAACGAACAGCAAATCAAGGCTGTAAGATTCTATTTGGACAGACAAAGGTCTCAATTATAACAAAAATAACTCACGACTTACCTCAGATTCTGTAGTTTACAGTCTGGGTGTTTCAAGGCTTCACATAATGACTTTACTCCATCGTCGCCTCTATCACTCCCTTTCAGATCAAGATGCATCAGATTCTGGTTGTGAGTCAAAGAACTAGCAATATCCTGACAACCGCCAGGGAAAGAAAGAAATCTCATCCTTCAGAGGAAAAATATGCAGGAGGAATTACAAAATTATCTCTGTCCTGGTTACAGCATTCCCTTGCTTTTCAAATCCAACTCTTTGATATCTAAATATTCCTGTCATTTCTTATCTTACTTTGAGTTTCTCCTATTTCACAGGTGGCTATAAATCAGTTTCAGGATGTTGCTTAGTAAAACAGTTGGGTTACAACTTAGATGTCCATTACATCCTGACAACTGATACTCTCAACTTCTTTTGATCTTGAGGGAAAAGAAGGTAATAACATCAGGAAAAGCAGAAGGGGAGTTTTTGAACTCAATTCCAATAAGAACTACCTCAAATAATGGGGGATATTCCAAATATTTCAATTACAGCATTAATTCACAATATTTAATCCTTAAAATAACCCAAGGTGAGTTCATAGTTACTATCAACTGTTTGAGATGCATCATTAGCAAAACATATTACTGCAAAATACGCTGTCATCTCATGGACTTTGTTAGATGTACAAAGATAGCCCAAAGCTAAATATGGGAGGAAATTAAATACGCCCATCTTTCTTCCTAGTTGTTATCTGCTACTTAGGCACTGTTAGCTATATCTGATTCTTCCCTAAGTGCCTCTGCTAGCCCCCAATGCCCAGCATGTTCATAGTGCTAACTGTTCAAAACATCCCTTTGTAATATCACCTCTTCTCCCTTTTGCCCACCACCTACCCTTTACTCTCACCCTCCTTCTGGCCAGGCACAAGAAAACAAAGCTTTTACCTGTTACATCACTAGCCATCATCATCTGGTAAAAGTGCCTGAAGCACTCACTAAATATAAATTGAAAGTACAATTTCATGTGTTAAGGAAAAGGGACTTGAGAAAGGAAGGCCACTCTATGGTGGGAAAGACTAAGTGCCGCCTTCATGGTGTCCTCCCTCGAGGAGCCCTCGCATTCTAGAAGAGGAAGCCATTTAGCCCAAAAGAAGGCAGTAGCTCTTGTTAGGGCTTTAGACTGGTGACATTCAGTGAAAGGGAAATGTAGGGGAGATGTCTGGGGGTGAAGGAAGAGGATTTCCAGGAACCCCCCTTAATCAAGACTTCTGTGCAGTCGCCTTTCACATCGATGTGCAAAACCAGGCCAAATCTGGTTACTTGGAACATAAGGTCAATCTCACTAAAAACATGGAGATTCCAATGGAAATACTTAGGGGGAAGCCTGCCCCCCCCCAAAAAAAGAACATCAATCTCCAGTGCTAATCATTTGTTTAGCATTCAGTACATATTACTGAGCACTGATTAGGCCTTGAGCACATTGATGGGGACTGAATATAGGACTAAATAAGATCAGTTCCAGCTCCTAGTACAGCCAGTAGACAAGGAGAAAGATGTGTAAACCAGCTAATGTAAATAAGTGATAGGGCCTGTAGAATCAAATTAAGATATAATAAAGACCGAAATACCAAATGTTGGCAAGGACGAGGAGCAGCAGGGACTTTCATATATTGCTGGTAAGCCTGAAAAATGGTACAACCACTCTAGAGAGCTAGTCGGCAATTTCGTATAACAAGTTAACACCCATCTGTGAACTAGCGATTCCATTCTGAAATATTAGCCCAAGAGATGAAAACCTGTATCACACACAAAAAATGTGTCCAAGAATAGTCCTAGCAGCCTTGTTCATAATGGCCAAAAACTGGAAACAGCCCGGTGGTCTATTCAAAAGAGAATGAAGGAGTTGCAATCTATCATACAATGGCATGCTCATTAGCAATATACTATTGAAACACGCAACTACTACATGGGTAAATTTTTAAAAATATTTTGTTGAGCAAAAAAATACTGACACAGCAAGTACATACTGACTGTATGAAACAATCTCAATTATTTACAGGAACAGCACAAGCTAACCTATAGTGATAAAAGGTTAGAACGTGGTTGCTGCTGAGACTGCATAGGGTAAGAAAACTGAATCGAAGAGGGTAGAAGGAAACTTCCAGAGGTGATGTGTTTTCTATCTTATTTTGAGTATTGTTTACATAGGTATATGTAATCATCAAAACTTAACTAGACATAACTGTGCATTTTATTAAATGTAAATTACTCAATAGAAAAATTAAATAGTATGCTCTAGAACTTAGCTTTGAAAGTGCTCTGTTGAGTTGCCTAGAATGCCTTAGCTCTGTGTTGTTCATCTAGAAAATTCCTATCAAGGCTCAAAAACCACATGTCAACAGCTTCTACACTCCAAGCAATCTTTCCCAGAACAAGCTAGTTATGCCCCCACATCCCCTGAGGTTTCTACTGTGGGTGTTCTTAGAATATTTTACACAGTGGATTTTAAGTGTTTGCTTATCCTTGGATCTCCCTAATAAGTAGTAGCGGGAGGTGGGACAAAGAAAGAAGCTGAAAGAACTCCACGAAATTTTCTCATGCCAAACTTACAAGAGTTTTTGTAGTTTACAGTTTGGGTGCCTCAGTTCTTGATAAAAAGTCTTCTGGCTAATTCATTGAGGTTGCTAGGACACAGGTCCAGTTCTCTCAAGTGCTCATTTGTATGAAGCACAGAACAGAGATCTTGCCAGTAATGAGTAAAGTGACCACCATCCCTTCGCCTAAGTAATCAAGAAAAACATAAGATCGATGTATCTATTTCAGCCCAGGCAAGTCTCAGAAGATGGTATTGGGTGGAAGTGGTTTTTTTTGTTTTTAAGATTTTATTTATTTGCCATAGAGAGCACAAGCAGGGGAAGCGGCAGGCAGAGGGAGAAGCAGGCTCCCCGCTGAGCAAAGAACCCAACGCGGGACTCGATCCCAGGACCCTGGATCATGACCTGAGCCGAAGGCAGCCACTTAACTGACTGAGCCACCCAGGAGCCCCTGGGTGGAAGAAAGTTATTCTAGAAATGGTGAGTGCATCAGTGCAGTCTTGCGTGGGCGCAGTCCACCCAACAGTCTTCCTCTTGGCACTCCAGGAGGCTTTGTTCGCCCAATAACTCCCTCACCCCTTCAACACAACACACAAAGTTAGCCTAGAGACTTCGTTTTGGAGGACGAGACTTAGGAAGGATGACAGAGGTCTTCAAATAGCCAAAGAGCCAGTATCAAGAAGAAAAATAATCTAAGACCACAAAGAGTAAGCGTAGGCGTAGTGGGTAGAGATCCAGGCACGGGGGTGGAGATTAAGAACCATGGGTTACGAGCTGCAGTTCTCCAGTTTACTGGCTACCTGACTTTAGGTAAGTCACATCAGTTCTATGAACTCTGAGCTTTCTTCATCTATGAAATGGGAATTCCATCTCCCTTCACAGGATTGTGAGGATCTAACAGTCGAGTTTAGTGCATACGCAAAAGCACTCTGTAAATCTGTAAATGTTGTATAATTTAACTATTAGGCACATTTTCAATAAGCTCATTATAAACACAGGTTAATAAGGAACGAAACAGAGGATAGCCTTATGATTACAAGCATAAGCTCTATAACAAAAGAGTCTTGAGTCTTTCATATATTGCTGGTAAGCCTGAAAAATGGTACAACCACTCTAGAGAGCTTTCATATATTGCTGAGCTTTCATATATTGCTGAGCTTTAAGAACTCTGCCACTCGCTAACATGGGTGATTCCGGCAGTGCAACTAACTTATGCGCTGCTTCTGAAACAACGAAGATAATAGTATCTCTTTCTTAGGATTACTGTGAAGATGAGGACAATCTGCAGAAAACGGTTGGCAAATGTTTTCCACTGTAAGTGCTTACAATTGGTAGCTGCCCTCTTTCATATTAAAATATATAAAAGTCTAGCATGTTGCCTTATACAAACAGCTGCTGTAGGAGAGGGAAAAAGTATCTTTTTCCTTGTGCCCTCCTAGCTTCTAGCTGGGGCCCTGTAAATTAGACTGACAAGAGACAGATTAACAAGAGAAAAGCATACAAGTTGTATTAGCATGTGCACTGTGGATACGCATGGGTGAAATTAGTGAGGAGTAATTTAAAGGGGTAGATAGAATTTGGGGTTTATATAACTAATTCAGCAGGAAAAAGGCAGGGGGATAAAAGGCACTTGTGGAAAAACCAATGACCTGTTGGAAAGATAAATTGACCCTAAAGAGAACAGATGAGACATGATAGTTTGTGACAGTGTCTGCCTGGGTATGGGGCCATACCTTGCTTTAGCAAGAATTTTCTGGTCCCTAGTCCTTCCAGAGTGCATTCTTTTTACAAGTTAAATATACGTACCATAGTGGATCCAACTTTGTGCTAGATCACATCCCTCCCTGAGGACTAAAGATTATTTCTAGCTGTTGAGAGAGTTGCCAGGTGATTGCTCTCCTCACCAGACTTCTGTCTCCAAGAAGAAAGTAGAGAAATTGCTTCCAGGGAGGGGATTGAAGACAGTTGAGTTCTTTTTGGAGGTTCTGCTTCTAGGCAGGTAAGGGGTTTCAGGAACTCCTATGCCTTCGGCTCAAAATACTTCTTTTGGAAAAGTGACATATTTTGAGGTGGCATATCCTGATCTCAGTCACTACTCAATAAATATTGATTCCCCCAGGGGCCCCTGGGTGGCTCAGTCGTTAAGTGGCTGCCTTCGGCTCAGGTCATGGTCCCAGGGTCCTGGGATCGAGCCCCGCGTCGGGCTCCCTGCTCTGCGGGGAGCCTGCTTCTCCCTCTTGTATTCGCTCTCTCACTGTCTCTCTCTCTCTTTCTCTGTCAAATAAATAAATAAAATCTTTAAAAAAAAATATTGATTCCCCCATACCTTACGTACCTTGGATTGAATAACATTGCAGAGTGCTGGTCTCTACATCACCTGAGGTCTTAAATTTGACAAAACTAGGCAATAAATCATTCAAACATTTAAGTGCTTACTATGTAAAAATGCCATAGGGTTTAATGGTGAATAAGACAGAAATACTGTTAAATTTACAATGTTGTTATGTTATAGAAGACACTGACTGACCTATAATGTGCCTCTTAAAACACTGGGTTCTCAGACTCACCTTAGCAACAATGCCATCTCTAATATTAGGTAACACCAGAACACAGGTGAGGGGAAGGTAGCATGAGGACTAGCAGTATAATGGCCAGAATGCCTTCCTAATATTATTAGGCATAAAATACGCTCTAATGCCCTGGGTTCAATCACAGCTCTTAACAGAACCACTAAGTCAGAATTGAGAAAACAGACTAAAGGAGATTATTTACAACACCCCAAGGACAGTAAAGGTCACAGCATCCCAGCCTACAATTCCACTCCCACAGCGGAAGAAAAATAAAAATGTAGGTCCTTATAAGAGATGTGGTTCTGCAACTGTACATAAAGGCAAGGAGGCAGCGTGGGTCAAGCTGGAAAACCAAGGACTTGACAATCAGATGTGTGACCTCAGTCAAGTTGATATCTTCTTGGTACCTCAGGGGTTTTACTAGCAAAATGGAAATAACAACATCTTCCTGGGATTGTTGAGAGATGAATTGAGGTGGGCCTCAGAAGACTGTTGGGCATGTGTCAAGCAGATGCTAGCTATTATCTGATGTGTGCCTGAATCAATAATGGTACACTTACTTTCCAGGTGAACTTCTCTGAATTGCAGTGTGGTATTCTCAAAAATAAACTGAGATATGCTTTTGACCAGCATCAAATTGTATAATTGGTTAAATATCCCATGTACTATATAACTATATACCGCATAGTAAGCCCTCAATTTCAGTTAGATCCAGAGGTAATCCCATAGTTCAATTCTTCCCTTAGACGTAGATGGATAGAGTCAGAAAAGACAACTCATGGAAGGGAAGAGGGTAAAATAGGCATCAAACACTTCATTTATTTTAGATTATTTAGATTCATTTATTCTTTCAAAATATTCATTCAGCTCCTACTATTTCTTACCCAAATCAGACTCTCCTGTTAGGTGTTAAAGGGCTGAGACCTTTGATGAACTACAAAGCAAAGGCTGACCTATGTCTAGGAAGTGGGGAACGTGAGGGACATAGCCCAGAGAGACGCCCTGTGTCAAATAGCTTTAGCAAGAAATTCCTGGTCCCTAGTCCTTCCAGAATGCATTCTTTTTACAAGTTAAATATACGTACCATAGTGGATCCAACTTTGTGCTAGGTCACATCCCTCCCTGAGGACTAAAGATTATTTCTAGCTGTTGAGAGTGTTGCCAGGTGATTGCTCTCAGCCATGCCCCTGTCTTGGGATTGCTCTCAGGCCAAGACAGTCACTTCAGAAAAGTTTTTGTCCTTTCCTCACCAGTAGCCATGACTGGTCAGTGAGGGATTTTAGTGTTTGGCCTCCTTGCCTCAAGGTGGGACAACTCTAAAGGGTAATCCTAGCTCTGGGACCTCTGCTGAACAATTCCCCTCCCCTCCCACTGATGAAATTTCCTTCCCTCACTCCCCTGACAGGGCACTTCCCCACTTACCAAAGTTCAGCTGGGGGGCTTGAGTTTAACATCTTCTCAAATAACACAGTTACAGACAATTTAATGGTCCGTAAACATTGGCAGTGCTTAAGGCAGAATGAAGACACAAGTAAATGGACTTTTCCACAAACATCAATGACAAACTTTTGGGAAGATCTCATTGCCTGGCTTATAAAGGCTTCATCTTGAGTCTCATACAGATAGAAAAACAACTCCAGAAATTCTAGCTGTGCTGGAAAATGTTCGCTGTTCCCCAGTATCTCGAGCCACTGAAGGATCTTCCTTTTTATCTCCAGTGACATTTTACAGTTCAAAGTTGTCTCCAGTTGTTTTACTAGATCATCATTCAAAAGGCCAAACAAAAAGCATTTCATCTGCATCAAATGGGGATCTTGATCACTGTTGCTTTCAAGCAATAGCTTCAAATCTTCAAAAGACTGAAGGGAATTGTTCCTGGTCCCCCAATTGTCTTTCAACATATAGAACATAGCTGCAAGAAACTCCTGAACATGCAGGTGGGTGAACACATAGCAATTTTCATACTCCGTGTGCTTTTGAAGAATACTCATGTCCAGGAAAATCAGCACATCCCATTTAGTTAACCCATGCTTTCTGAGATCTTCCCTGTACAACACAGATGTCATAGTCCACACTCCTTTGGCAGCCAAGTGCCACAGTCTCCTCAGTTGGGTTTGGTTGGGTGGACTAGGACAGTTTCCATCTACTGGTGGGAAGAGGCTAAAGATATAGCAGGTGAACAGAGCTGTGGCTGTTTTGCAGGTTAATGAGACATCACTACCCATCTCCATCTGCTGTTCCAGACAGGTGCAGATGGCCCAGCACACCTGGGGGACTTTGCACATGCTGAAAAGCATCTCATGCTTCTTAGTGAATTGGATACCTGCAAGGCCCTCTTCTTGTCCTCAAAAAACTGGTAAATATATTCCTTTCTTGCAACCTTGGACATACCCAGCAGCTCTACAGAATGCTGGTTCTTCAACAAAGGCTTTAGTTTCTTACAAGCTGTAGGTCACGTTGTCACCAATAAAAACGACTCAGGGAGGATCACTTTCCTCAGCAGACTACTCGTAAGGAAGGACACTGGGTGTACCTGGGTCCAGTCTTTGCATAGCACAAACTCAGGTTCCTCAAAGGCGAAGTTCAGTTCATCAAAACTATCAATAATAAAAAGGAGACTACTCAGCTGGGACATTATCCTTTCAATGGAGCCTTCCGTGCTGGGCCAGTCCTTGGTTATCATTTGAACAAAGCTTCGTTCTCTCAACTGGTTGATTTCTCTTGCATTGAAATAAAAAACATAGCTAAACCTCTGCTGATAGAGACTGCCCTGGGCCCAATCTACTATTGCTTTTCTCACCAAGGTTGTTTTCCCAACTCTAGCAGCCCCCTGGAGCACGACTGTCTGTGGCTGCTCACCGGTTTTCACATCCACGTTGAACAGATGTTCCAACAGTTCTCGATCTTCCTGAGCAACTCCAGGATGGAAATCTTTAGGTTCTCCCAACAAACACTTCTTATCCCACATGATACAAAATTTTTCCTTTATTTGGGTTCTGTATTCTGTTCCATCACCTAAGTCAGAATACAGCATGGAAAAAAAAAAAAAAAGAAAAAGAAAACAAAGATACACATGATCAAAGCAAATTCTATGAAATGCAGTGTTAAGAACACTCAGCTCGGCTCAAATCAAAGTGCAGCTGGTTTAGAAAAGAATGTAAGTAAAACAAACAAAGGTTCCTGTAGATTTAAAACCCGCATAAGAAACTGAAAAAACAAAACTGGTCATGCAGAAGGATGAATTTGGGGTGGAAAGTAAAAATTAGATTCACACTAGAAATATGTTCTCTTAAGACAAATACCATATGATTTCACTCATATGTGAAATTTAAAAACAAAACAGATGAACATGGGGAAGGGAAGGTAAAATAAAAAGACGAAAATCGAGAGGGAGATAAACTATAAGAGATGCTGGACTCTAGGAAACAAACTGAGGTTGCTGGAGGGGAGGGGGGTGCGAGGGGTGGGGTAACTGGGTGAAGGACATTAAGGAGGGCACTTGATGTAATGAGTACTGGGTGTTATATGCAACTGATAAATCACTAATTTCTCTTCCTGAAACTAATAATACATTGTATGTTAACTAACTTGAATTTAAATAAAACAAAAAAAGAAATAGGTTTTCTTTGTACTTTTCCTCTACAGAGGAAAAAAAAGAGGACTATATGGAGAACAGAGTCATCACCCAGATGAAAAAAGAACACAATTAACAGCGACAGCCAGGGAGGACCTGAAGATATATCTGAATCCACAGATCAAAATAATCCACTTTATAGTAAAACATTAATAGAAATGAACATTGAAGCATAGCCTGAAGAATATTAAAAAAAAAAAAAAGTATTCCCTTTTCTAGATATGTCTTCTCAAGCAAGGGAAACAAAAGGCAAAAATAAACTACCAGGACCACAGGAAAATAAAAATCTTCTGCACAGCAAAGGAAGCAAATCAACAAAACTAAAATACAACCTACTGAATGGGAAAAGATATTTGCAAAGCATATATATGATAAAGGGTTAGTACCCAAATTATATAAAGAACTTCTACAACTCAGGGCACCTGGCTGGCTCAGTCGGTGGAGCATGTGACTGACTCTTGGTTGTAAGTTCAAGCCCCATGTTGGGTGTAGGGATTACTTCACATTAAAAAGAACTTCTACAACTCAACATCAAAAAAACAAATAATCCAGTTAAAAATGGGCAGAAGACTGGAACAGACATTTCTCCAAAGAAGACATACAGATGGCTAACAGACACAAGAAAAGATACTCAACATCACTCATCATCAGGGAAATGCAAATCAAAACCATACTGAGTTATCACCTCAGTCAGAATGGCTAAAATTAACACACAAGAAACAACAGGTGTTGGTGAGGATGTGGAGAAAAAGAAACCCTTGTGCACTGTTGGTAGGAATGCAAACTGGTGCAGACACTGTGGAAAACAGTATGCAGGTTCCTCCAAAATTAAAAACAATTACTGTATGATCCAGTAATTCCACTACTGGGTATTTACCCAAAGAATATGAAAACACTAATTCAAAAAGATATATGCACCCCTATGTTTATTGCAACATTACTTACAATTGCCAGACATGGAAGCAGCCCAAATGTTTATTGATAGATGAATGGATAAATAAGTGGTGTATGTATACAATGGAATATTACTCAGCCATAAAAAGAATGAAATTTTGACATTTGCAACAACATG
Organism: Neomonachus schauinslandi; assembly: GCF_002201575.2. Classification (NCBI taxonomy): domain Eukaryota; kingdom Metazoa; phylum Chordata; class Mammalia; order Carnivora; family Phocidae; genus Neomonachus; species Neomonachus schauinslandi. Next base: position 49,116,793 of record NC_058413.1, read on the forward strand.
GATGGATCTAGAGAATATAATGCTAAGTGAAATAAGTCAAAGACAAATACATGATTTCACTCATATGTGGAATTTAAGAAACAAAATAAATGGACCAAGAAAAAAAAAAGAGATAAACCAAGAAACAGACTGTTAACTACAGAGAACAAACAGATGGTTACCAGAAGAGAGGGGGGGTAGGAGGATAGGTGGAATAAGTGAAGGGGATCAAGAGGACACTTATCGTGATGAACACTGAGTAATGTACAGAATTGTGGAATCACTATATTGTACATCTGAAACTAAGAGAATACTGTGTTAACTGTATTGGAATTAAAATTCAAAAAATATTCCCAAGTGTCCAAGCAGAATGAAAACAGTTTCACCCTAGTTAAGTCTGATTCCTTCTTTAGATCTTAAATGTCACTATCTCAGAGAAACCCTCTGTGAACCCCAATGCTAGAATAGTTCTCTTTCATATTTCTCAAAACATGGTATATTTTTCACAGCATATCTCACAAAGTATATTTTTTAAAGTAAGTAATTCTTTTCTTTGTTCTACCAGGGCATTCAGTACAAACATCTAACATAATTCATGTCCCACTAGTTTATGCTTAGATCTCCTCCAGAAGGTATGTATTACAAGGCAGATACTCTTTATGGTATGATATCTTGTACAGTGCAGTACTCAAAAGAAAATTGGGATTATAAGGATGATTTTTACTTTCTTCGTTATACTTTTATCTATCTTCCATTTTCTAACAGTTAACTTCTATGAGGTGGAATCCTGATTTCCTAAATTTATGGCCAGTAATAAATACCATAAGAATAAACTTCCTTATACCAAATCAGAAATTAAGGTCAAAGCAGAAAGTTATCTTCAAGATCATTTAACATAATAAGCAATTTTTATTTATTAGTGCTTGGAATAAACTAGGTCTCAATTACTTCTTGAATGAAATAATGTGGCCCATCAGAAGACAGCATAGCTGGGTTAAGAATAATTTCTCACCTGGTCGTTTTCTTTCTACTGTAATTCTATTTATACAAACTAGAATTCAACTACATAGAATTTGAAACAAATTAGGGGGAATGGAAATGGTATTGAAGTAAGACTAAGAAGACCTGGTTCTAGAAATTACATTCTATATGGACTAGTTGGTCACCACTCCTGGAACTTAATTACAGGATCATTTCTAAAGGAAGAAAGTGGTTGTGATAAACCCAACAGTCCTTTCCAAACTCAGGGACTCTTTAATCTGTAAAATGAGACATGAATATACCCTTCTTCATCAGACTGTGAGCTTCTGACTGGGCATTTCCAAATACTCCTCTTACTGAGGCCCTGAATTAACATGGCCCTGATTCTGACCTTGGCCAGACAGCCAGTTTTGTTGACTCTTTTTGAATAATCATCATCAACTGTCCCCTGGGGCATAAACCCCTATTACACTTCAAACCCTCAAACTCCTCCCAAATCTGAAAACAAAACACATCTACTCACCCTCCACTGCCTCCTGATCATCTTGCTCCTCCTGTGTCCTGGCATCCTCTGGTCCCATGGTCTGGGCTGTCCCTGTGACAGGTTCCAACAGGATTGGGAGATTCACCAAAGACAAGGGGAGCTTTAGTGATAGCTAGAACAGGGGCCAGAATTGTCCTCAGCAGTCCATTTCTATGACATCTGGGCTTAAGAAAACTGGAGCCAACGTAGCCTCAGACTCCACCAGCTTAGCTAAGGGAGAAGTGATGTGGTATCAACAACACTGGAGCAGGGACCTCTTGCCAGACCCTCCATCCTGTAACTTGAGGGCAGGTGCCTTAGTCTAAACCTGTTTCCTTGTCTACTCTGACCTCACAGGAATATGGTGAGGCTCCTGGGAAATAATGAATACAACTTTGTAGCTGTAAAGCCTTGTAAAGAACACAAGAAAGAAAATTTTGATGTCTAATATTTCATACTTAGGAATGACCAAAAATATCATCTTGGCTTATGCCCCTTAATATTTTGCCCATTCCTCATATTTTAGCAAAGATTTTAAATCCTATTTTAACTTATTTAAAATTTAATGCAACCTATGACTATTTGCAGTTCAGGCAAAGGAACACTAGATGGGACAATTCTTATCATTCAATTCCTTTAATCATCCTAACTGGTACAAGATGGCTGAATTACTCCCAATTAAGGAGCCAGGCTGAGTAATAACACTCAAAACCCTCCTGCCTCTTCAGGGTTTTTCAAATGATCCAACAATGGTTTAATCCCCAAGTCCCTTTCAGAGAATCATGCCGTTGGGCCTCAGGAAGCAAACCCTTCCCCCAGCCCCAGATAGGTCCCCAGCATCACTCACAGTTGATCTCTGCTGTTGCTCTCTCACACAGATCCTTCAGGTTCATCTTGCCAAAGATTTTGAGAGCCACATCCCAGGCTTGCTCCCCGGGATAATATTTTTTCATCAAATTAGCCAGGTCTTCTCAACTGGCCTTCTTCACATCAGCCCAGACAGAGTATCTGGCAGTCCCTGGGCTCCACAGTCTCGTTCTTTAAAAGTAACTTGAATTTATTCAATTCCTCTTTGTTCAGCTCTTCTAAATACAATAGCAGCCCAAAGTCAGGAAAGAAGGAAGACAACGACCCATCTGTTATCTTGCTCACGGATCAGTATTCAGGCTTCAGTGGGAGAAAAACAATCAGAAGAACATGAATAGGGGCACCTGGGTGGTACAGTCTGTTGAGTGTCCGACTCTTGGTTTCTGCTCAGGTGGTGATCTCAGGGTCGTGAGATGGAGCCCCGGGTAGGGCTCCAAGTTCAGTGCAGCGTCTGCTTAAGACTCTCTCTGCCTCTGCCTCTGCCCCTCCCCCCTGAACACCCTCTCTCGGGGCGGGGCGGGGGGGGGGGGAGAGGGGGAGTGGGGCAGGGGGAGCAGGAGGGAAGGGAGGAGCAGGGGGTGCTGAGGGGGTAGTGGGGGGAAAAGAAGAGCTAGGGCGCCTGGGTGGCTCAGTCGGTTAAGCATCTGCCTTCGGCTCAGGTCATGATCCCAGAGTCCTAGGATCGAGCCCCACATCAGGCTCCCTGCTCAGCAGGGAGCCTGCTTCTCCCTCTCCTGCTCTCCCTGCTTGTGTTCTCTCTCTCTGTCAATAAAATCTTAAAAAAAAAAGAAAAGAAAAAGAAAGAGCTAAAGTTAAACTAAAAAAAAAAATAACAGGTTCATCTAAAAAAAAAAAGAATATGAACAAACAGGACTGATGGAAAGGATTAGAAAACAAAATGCCTATAAAAATATAGATTAATTCCACAAACACGTGTTGAAGCCCCAGTGTTAGGTTCAGTATTTAGTGTCCCCTGTACTACATTTGCTGTCACAAAAACATTCCTTTAATACAGACCACTGTAGGTTTCTTCCACCTTCCCAAAGTTACTCCCAGTCCCACAACTTATGAGCTGTAAGAAATAAAGGCAATTCATCTCTCTGAGCCTCAGTTTACTCTCCTGAAGTGAGGAGATCAGAATCACCCTCAGAGAACTGCAGTACGGATTAAATGAGGTAGAGTTCATCTATCACCTGGCACAGACCAGGCTCCTAAGTACCAGCAACTCTCCTCATGCCTTCACTCCCTGACCAACACCCAACATGTATCTCAGCCCATAAAACATTGTTATTGCACCCCCACCAACACATCATTACTCTTGAAGAACAAACAACTGGAATATGCCACCATCTAGCTCTTTTTGTCCTGTCATCTCTGGTCACAAATCCATACACAGCCAGTGAGGGTCTGCGTTTCCAGCTCATGAGCTCCTTCCACACCCACTCCCCAACACTGCACATATTCTGGAAGTGTTCCACATTAAACCTCACCCAAAACCACATTCTCTCACATCACTGACCTCAGCTCCCCTGACCATGTTCCACTCCAACATTTCATTCTGATGCTCACTCCAGACTTTATCAGCAAGGACTACTCTACACTTAACCCACAGGCTCCTATAACCCATTCTCTCCTAATACCTTCCAGGTAACAGAGCAATTTCTTGCCCTCCCTCCCACTGTGACAGTTCTTCCAATACAATCAAATCCTCTTCTTTTGAGGCGGTTTTCCTTTTATCTATCAGCCACTTAAGAGCCTTATACAGTTTCTTATTCAGCACAGGTACCTCCAGTTAATCACTTAACTGTGTCAAGTGCCTCATCTCCTTTTGAGTAACTGGTTAGAGAGGCAGAGCTAGTAAGTAATACAGACAGAACTGAGATCCTTCCGTCCTCCAAAATACTTAACCCTAATCTTGCTAATGGGCCTGTAAAAGAAGGATGAGGGAAATAAAAATGTACAGGAGGGGGATTTTACTTCTTAAGCAGAAAGTGAATTACCTCAAAATTACATAGTAAATCAGGACTTTATCCTACAGTAATTAGGGAGCAATCAACTATTTTAGGAACTTGTCTTTTTTTTTTTTTTTTTAACTGCACTGAAGAAATATTCTAGATTCTAGATTAGGATGTGACCAAAACAGGTTCCATAGTAATTTTTTAAGAAGAAGCAAAAAGGAATAAATTTGAGGAAACTTCAAAGGAACACTGAAATTTCTCCAGGACCAAAAGGCTTCTCCCTGACCACTCAGTAGTCTCAACGACATATAAACATGTCCAACTCTACTCTTACATAAATGTTCCCTTTACTCCACTTCTGCTTCATCTTCATGCTCAAACTTCTTCAGAGTCTTCTATATGTAATCTATTATTCCTCCACAATCCACTGCAATCTCACTTTTGCAACCAGAATTCCACTGAGATAACTTATACCAATTACCACCCTGTTGCAAAACCCAATAGGTATTTATTTTTGGATTCAACAGTCATATCTATAAGCAAGAAAAAGAACAGTCCCTACCTCTGCAAAGATTAGAAGTTAATGCATGCACCTAACTTACAGGGTGCCATACATATAATAATTACTGTTTTAACAATGCCTTACTGCTTGATGTTCTCTTTCCCCTTTGCTTTCGTAATACCACACTTTCTTCATTTTCCTCTGGTCTTTTCAGGTGTCTCTGTGAGCCAAGATCTGTATGGTTCTGAATCCTATTGGGTTTCTACTACTACATGAGGTCTACTATTCTGAGAGAAAGTACCATATACTCTGGCCTCCTTCCCAAAGGTTTTATGCTGTTCTTAAAGGAACTGTTATTTTTGTTCTGTGGTCTCCTGTTGTTTATATTTTTGGGAAGAGGAAAACTTCTCTGGGGTTGCTCTTCTTATGTCAAGGCATATCATAAATTCCAACATATTCTGAACTAAAATGGGAATCAATGGTCTAAGAGGATTTATTTCAATTTGCAAATTTATTGGTGTAAATGTTTGCCCCTTATAATTAAAGCACATTTGTTCAAACTACTCATTCAGTGCACAATAATGACCACATTTGTTGAAGATCTACAGTGTATAGGTTCTTTATGAAAATTTTCTTTAGTCTTAAAAACAGTCCTGAAACTTGCCTAGGTTACAGAGTTGACAAGTAGCCAATCAAACTACGAAGCTCATTCTCTTTCTACCAGGTAACACTGCCTTTTAATTTCACTTTATTTTTCTAGGCACAGGGAATTCGGGGTTAAATGCAATCTGGGTGACCATGTTCTGTGATAATGGACCCTGCGCTGAACACCGGGCTTTGGGAAGAGGAGGACCTCTAAATATGTAATGGCATTTTTTCTGAGCTCTAGTAGTACTCTAGAACACGAAGGAGGGATTCTTTTCTAGAAAGGGTAGAGATGAGAAAGTTTGGGGGAAATGACATTTTATCTAGAAAACAGGATATTCTCACCCTTTTCATACACTCTTGCCTGATTTTCTTTCTTGGTTGCTCTGATGGAATCTCCTATAGCAGTTTCTCAACCTTGCTACTACTAACCTTGTTGGCCAGACCGTCAGGGTCATCTAAAAAAAAAAAAAGGCAAGAGGCAGCAGAAAGAGAAATCGAGGAATCAATCCCATTTACATTTGCACCAAAAACCATAAGATACCTAGGAATCAACCTAACCAAGGAGGTAAAGGATCTGTACTCTGAAAACTATATAACACTTATGGAAGAAATTGAGGAAGACACAAAGAAATGCAAAAGCATTCCATGCTCATGGATTGGAAGAACAAATATTGTTAAAATATCTATACTATCCAAAGCAATATACATATTCAATGCAATCCCTATCAAAATATCACCAGCATTTTTCACAGAGCTGGAACAAACAACCCTAAAATTTGTATGGAATCAGAAAGGACCCCGAATCGCCAAAGTAATGTTGAAAAAAAAACCCAAAGCTGGTGGCATCACAATTCCGGACTTCCAGCTATATTACAAAGCTGTCATCATCAAGACAGTATGGTACTGGCACAAAAACACATAGATCAATGGAACAGAATAGAGAACCCAGAAATGGACCCTCAACTCTATGGTCAACTAATCTTCGACAAAGCAGGAAAGAATATCCAATGGAGAAAAGACAGTCTCTTCAACAAACGGTGTCGGGAAAATTGGACAGTCACATGCAGAAGAATGAAATTAGACCACTTACACCACACACAAAAATAAACTCAAAATGGATGAAAGACCTAAATGTGAGACAAGAATCGATCAAAATCCTGGAAGAGAACACAGGAAGCAACCTCTATGACCTTAGCCATGGCAACTTCTGGCTAGACATGTTTCCAAAGGCAAAAATGAACTACCGGGACTTCATCAAGATAAAAAGCTTCTGCACAGCAAAGGAAATAACAAAACTAAAAGACAACTGACAGAATGGGAGAAGATATTTGCAAATGACATATCAGATAAAGGGCTAGTATCCAAAATCTATAAAGAATTTATCAAACTCGGGCGCCTGGGTGGCTCAGTTGGTTAAGCGACTGCCTTCGGCTCAGGTCATGATCCTGGAGTTCCAGGATCGAGTCCCGCATCAGGTTCCTCTGACCCTCCCCCCTCTCATGTACTCTTTCTCTCTCATTCTCTCTCTCAAAATAAAATCTAAAAAAAATTTAAAAAAAGAATTTATCAAACTCAACACCCAGAAAAAACAGAAGAATCCAGTCAAGAAATGGGCAGAGGGGCGCCTGGGTGGCTCAGCTGGTTAAGTGTCTGCCTTCGGCTCAGGTCATGATCCCAGGGTACTGGGATCAAGTCCCACATCGGGCTCCCTGCTCGGCAGGAAGCCTGCTTCTCCCTCCTCCATTCCCCCCTGCTTGTGTTCCCTCTCTCTCTGTCAAAATAAATAAATAAAATCTTAAAAAAAAAAAAAGAAATGGGCAGAAGACACGAACACACATTTCTCCAAATAAGACATACAAAAGGCTAACAGAGGGGTGGCTGGGTGGCTCCATCAGTTAAGCGTCAGACTCTCAATTTTGGCTCAGGTCATAATCTCAGGGTCCTGAGATTGAGCACCCCGTTGGGCTCCACCCTCAGCAGAGAGCCTGTCAGATTCTCTCATCCTTTCCCTCTCCCTCTGCCCCTCCCCCTGCTCACTCACATGTGTGCACGCCCTCTAAAAATAAATATTTTTAAAAAATGTCCAACACACAAAAAAATGCTCAACATCACTCATCATCAGGGAAATACAAATCAAAACCACAATGAGATACAATGACACACCTGTCAGGATGGTTAAAATTAACAACTCAGGAAACAACAGATGTTGGTGAAGATGCAGAGAAAGGGGAACCCTCCTACACTGTTGGTGGGAATGCAAACTGGTGCAGCCCCTCTGGAAAATAGTATGAAGGTTATTTAAAAAATTAAAAATAGGGGCGCCTGGGTGGCTCAGTCGTTAAGCGTCTGCCCTCGGCTCAGGTCATGATCCCGGGGTCCTGGGATCGAGCCCCACGTCGGGCTCCCTGCTCAGCGGGAAGCCTGCTTCTCCCTCTCCCCTCCCCCTGCTTGTGTTCCCTCTCTCACTCTCTCTCTGTCAAATAAATAAACAAAATCTTTAAAAAAAATAAATATAAATAAATAAAAAATTAAAAATAGAACTACCCTATGACCCAGCAATTGCACTACTAGGTATTTATCCAAAGGACACAAAAATAGTGATTCAAAGGGGTACATGACCCCCCAATGTTTATAAAAGCAATGTTCACAACAGCCAAAATATGCAAAGAGCTCAGATGTCCATTGATGGATGAAGGGATAAAGAAGATGTGGTGCATATATACAATAGAATATTATTCAGCCATCAAAAACAATGAAATCTTGCCATTTGCAAGGATGTGGATGGAACTAGAGGAAGAGGGTATCGTGCTAAGTGAAGTCAGTTAGTTGGAGAAAGACAAATACCATATGATTTCACTCATGTGGAACTTAAGAAACAAAACAGATGAACATAGGGAGGGAAAGAAAAATAAAATAAGAAATACAGAGACGGAGGCAAACTTAACTATAGAGAACAAACTGAGGGTTGCTGGAGGGGGAAGTGGGTGGGGGATGGGGTAACTTGGTGATGGACATTAAGGAGGGCAGTGATGTAATGAGCACTGGGTGTTATATGCAACTGATGAATCACTAAATTCTCCCCCTGAAACTACTACTACTAAATAAAAACAAAACTATATGTTAACTTGAATTTAAATAAAATCTTTAAAAAAAAAAAAGGCAGGAGGGGGTGGGAGGACTGAGAAACTGTCACAGACCAGAGGAGACAAGATGACCAAATGTAATAAGTATGCTGGAAAAGATCCAAGAACAGAAAAAGAAAAAGAACTAGGAAACACTAATGTAATGTGAAATAAGCGTGACTTAGTTGATAGTCTTAATTGCCTTAGTGGTTTCAAATCTACCATAGTAACACAAGATGTTAAAATAGAAATTGGGTAAGGAGTATATAAAAACTTTCTGCAAATCTAAAACTATTTTAAAATAAAATATTTTTATTTTTTAAAGATTATTTATTTATTTATTTGACAGAGAGAGACATAGCGAGAGAGGGAACACAAGCTTGAGGAGTGGGAGAGGGAGAAGCAGGCTTTTTGCCGAGTAGGGAGCCCGATGCGGGGCTCTATCCCAGGACCCTGGGATCATGACCTGAGCCGAAGGCAGACGCTTAACGACTGAGCCACCCAGGCACCCCTAAAATAGTATTTTTAAATTGGAGTTACACATCCCTTACAGCCTAACAATTACAGCCCTCAGAATACACCCAACAGAAATGTATGTGCACAAATACTAAGAGACATATAAGAATAGCCACAGCAGCATTATTTGTAATTCCCAAGTACTAGAAAAGACCCAAGAGCCCACCTATAGTAGAACCAGTAAGTAAATTGTGGTAAATTCATACAATATAATCCTATACAGCAATGAAAATATAGGATATGTAGCTACCTGCTAGGATGAATCTCACAAATATAACCAGTGAAAGAAGCCAAACCCAAAAAGATTATGTACCATATAATTCCATTTATAAAAAGATCAAAATTAGAGGCACCTGGCTGGCTCAGTTGGAAGAGCATGCAACTCCTGATCTCATGAGTTTGAGCCCCACGTTGGGTGTAGAGATTACTTAATAAACTTTATAAAGAAATCAAAACTGAAAAAAAGAAAGCTAAATTATACTGTTCATGGATGCATGTATAGGTGATAAAGCCATACTTTTTAAATGGGCTAGGGGGTAAGGAGGTAACTACGTACACAAGTTGATTTAACACCACCTCTTCAGGGAGGGAGGTGTTCATGATCAGGGAAATGCCCCTGGGGTGCGTGGGCACTGGCAATATTCTTTTACTTGACTTTTATTGGTTTACGTGAATGATCACTTGGTAATCCCTCACTAAGCCGCACATTTATGTTTAATGTTGTCTTCTATATGAATTACAGTTCACACTAAAATATAGTTTTAAAAAGGATCCCATTACCAGAAAGACATAATACAAATAGATTAGAGAAGCACTAAAAGCAGACTATTGCTAATAGCCTATATTCATACAGGGGGGAAAGAGATAAATGGCTAACAAGTATTTCAGAAAATGTTCAAGCTGAAGGAGAGATCAAAACTAATACAAACCAGATGATATCACTTCACAATTGCAAAAATATTCAGCTGTAAAAAACAATACAATATGGTGACGAGAATGGAATGGAGCAGATATTGTTAGCATAAATGTTAATAGCTGCTGTCTTGGAAAGCCTGTTGACTGTACCTGAATTTGGCGGGTGGGAGCTCACTGGCAACCACTTTAAAGGGGGCACTTTTAGGTCACTGCTGAGGGACAGGGGTGGGAGTTATTTAAAGCCCCACTACTATAGGTAGAAGTGAAGGAAGCAAGCATGCGCTATTCTTTCTCGAACTTTGCTCGTTGGGAAGAGAGAAACTGGTAGCGTGGAGCACAGGGTCTATAAAGTTTTTGGTTGTTTGTTTCGTCTTCGGTAGGAAGAGGGGCTGAGAGAAGGCACACCGTGGAGGAACAACGGCGGAGCCCAGGTGGAGGGAATATTCTCAGATTGAAGGCTACACACCCGTTTCCCGGGTAGGGAGGTGATTGAGAAGGTTTGGCGAAAGTGAGGATAATCATACCACCTGCCCTCAGGACAGTTAAGAAGCAGGTACTGCACGGGGGTTAAAGGCCACACTAGGTCCCCACCCGAAGTGGTCTCTTTACCCACGTGCGCACGTGACCGCCAGCCCCAGCATGCCCGCAGCGTTCTCCACCCAGACGCCTGACAGCTTCTCCTCTTGGACCTCTGGTCGGGGTCTCCGTTCCGTTCCTTGCCTTCCAGAAGACTGTGGGCGCTGGGAAGACCTTCACCGGACCTAACCTATTTTAGAGCGAGCAAAACACCCCCAGAGAAGAGGAGGATCATTCCATACCGCGGGTCACAGAGGGCGTCGGGGGCGAAAGTTAAATCCCAGCGCTGAAATCCACGAGCCAAAAAAGGAAGGGAAAAGGTGAAAGAAACGCCTCAACAAGTACCTGCTGCTTGATGCGAAACGGGAGCTCAGTCTTCGGCCTTTCCCAAGCTCTCTCGACTGCGCGCCGAGAATGCGCAGAGAGCAGCGGCAGAAGCGTGCGCCCAGGGACCCTCCGGGCCGGCCCGGGAGCCGCTCTTCCTATTGGCTGGGGGGTCGGGGGCGTCGGGTCCTCAGGCTCGCCCTGCACTCAGCGCTCTGCGCTCAGCACACCTGTGGGCGCACAGCCTTCTTGCTTTCCCGATAACCGAGAACACGCGCGAAAGTGGGGGTCTCGGAGCTGGACTGTGGCGGCGGCGGACCTTTCCCAGACAGGCTGACTCCCAATAAGCTGCATCCCTTTACTCATCCATCCAGTAAACCATATAATTACTGAGCACCTACTTCGGGCCTGGCAGTCTTCTAGGCCCTTTCTAGCTGGGAATAAAACATCCGAAGTTCACAAGTACATACATCTTAAGAGAAAGTATGAGTGTTATAGGTTTGGGTTCCAAAGCCGTTTCTAGTATGCTTATAAAACCATGAAATAGAACATATTCATTCCATGAAAAATAAATTGAGGAGACAGAGTAACAGTTTTAGAAGCTGAGGGTCCCAAACTGTGCCTTAATAAAGTGAATTAGACTCCCCCCCTTTTCATTTAATTTACATATACCTGGCATATTTAATTTTACAAAAACGCTTAAGTATTATACATCTTAGTGCCATCTTTTTTGCCCTACCATAGAGAGCAACCTTTGTGAGGAAGAGCATCACTTGCCCTTTATTGCATTATCGTTAAAGAAAATTCGGTTTTGTTGTTGCCCTATTTTGTTAAAATTTAATTTTTCAGGCCTTCTTTGTCTTAAAACTCTCAGTAATAAAATGGAAGATGCAAGTCTACTTATTTAACAAGTACTAGCAAGAAGGCATCTTAGAAAAAAATTTTAAGATGTCTCTTCATGCCCTTGCAGCTGGAAAGAGAGACAGTATTCTTCATAAAACTAAACTAAGATGAGAAAATAATAAAGGCAATTAAGAGCACATTCATCATATGTGGATGAGGATGGCAAAGCTCATAATTCATTTTTGTTAATTTCCTATGGACACAAAAATATGTTCTCTCTTCTAGGGATATAAGTTTCTATATAACTCAAATCAAGATTTTTATACTATTCAATTTCTGTAGGACTTTATATTTTGTCCCCTAGATGTAACCTTGACACAAATGTATTGAATTTTCCCACAGAACTGTATTTAACAAGTTCTCAGATTTATAAGTTTTTGCCCTATGTATTTAGCAGGCTGGATACTATTATACTTCCTCATAAATTGTGCCTTTTTTCAATGTATAAAATCCATCTCTGATTCTGAACTTTCAATTAGTTTTCTGCAATTTCTGTTTTTTGTTTGCTTGGCAGCTTATCGACCAACCTCACAGGTGTTTCTTGTGAACAGCATATGTCTGGATTTTGTTTGCTTGACCCAGTCTGTCTCTGCCTTTATATAAGAAAATTCAGTCCATTCACCTTTAGCACGTGGACTGAAAATTTATTGCATTCTTTATGTTACTTTGGGTTCATTATTTTACATCATGGATTTCTCTGTTTCCTTTCCCATAATTTTTCTGACTTATCTCCATCTTTAGTTTATTTGTTATTTGTTTAGAGTCCTTTCTTGAACTGTTTCTTCAGATGGAAGAGACCTGGATGATACAGACTCTGAATTCTTGCAAATCCTGACATATTTATTTCATGAAGACAGGTGAGTATAGTTTGGCTGATGGATTGCAGCCCCTTTATTTTACTAGTCAATAGCCTCTGTTTTCTAGTTTCCGACATTACAAGTGAGAAGTCTAATGTTATTTTTCTTTTTAGATAACTTGCCCTTTTTGCCTGAAAGCTTATGAGTTTTTTTTTTCTTAGCATGTAGGAATGACATCTGTATATGCCTAGTGTAAATCTTTACTAATTAATCCAGACTGGAATGTAGTGAGTTCTTTAGATCTACAGACTCAAGCCTTTAAAATTTTTTTCAGCCCAGAAAATTTTTCCATTATTTTGTTATTTATTTTTTCACTTCTATCCACTCCTTTTTTCCTTCTGGAACTTCTGTGTCTGCATATTAGGTCTCAGAGATCTATCCTTTAAACCTATTATCTTTTTTTTTTTCTTTATGATTCCTATCTCTTTCTTTTCCTCTATGCTTTGGGATATTTCTTTAAGTTATCTAGGCTACTTCTTGGGTCTCAAAAGTGACCATGTCAATTCACTTGCTAAATTGATGAATTAGGAAGATATAGGTAGATACAGGTTTACATATTTCTAAATTTAAATTTCTATTTTTAAAAGTATATACATATATACACACATACATATATGTGTATTGCATATTTGTTTTGTTTTGTCATTTCATTGAGGTTCAAGTCTGGTTAATGGATTATTTTAAGTGGTAATAGTCCCATAGATAGGGGAAGACAAAGAGGCAAGGAAGCCTTTACTGCAGCTAGCTGTTGAGTAAGAAGCATGAATCCTGCAATTTTCCTACTGAGGCACCTGGATAAAACCCTCTTGCTTTTTTTTTTTTTTAAGATTTTATTTATTTATTTGAGAGAGAATGAGTGCATGAGATGGGGTTGGGTCAGAGGGAGAAGCAGACTCCCCGCTGAGCAGGGAGACAGATGCAGGACTTGATCCCAGGGCTCCAGGATCATGACCTGAGCCGAAGGCAGTTGCTTAACCAACTGAGCCACTCAGGCGCCCCCAAACCCTCTTGCTTTCTAGTCTACTTATAATCTCTCAGACTCAGCACAGGAGACAGTCAGCTTCAGCTTCTTCTTGGCCTTCTTCAAAGAACCCCAGTAAATTTATACAGATCTCCTAAGGGGTCCACAGACCTAAGGTCTAGGCTCTTTTCAAGAAACCCCACTTTCAAGTCCACACACCTAGGCTCTGATGTTGTTCTCCACATTCTTATCTAGCCCATAAAGAAGGGGACAGAGAGAGATCCAACATCAGGTTTCTAAACCAGTGCTCTGAACTCACGGTTTCTCTCCATAAGTCCCAGTTCTCTGGTTTAGGAGAAGCAGGCATCAGAATAGGGAATAGAAGAGCTCATTACAAGTCTCCTTCATGATCCACATCTAACTTTAGTAGAGAGCTTGCTCTTTTCTGTGAATGACCTTATGAAATGGGAGACCCATTCACTTTCTTTTATATGAAAAAGCCCAATGGAGAAGACATGTATCTGGAATGAAAGGTCTTAAGGATTCCAGTTGTTTGAAACAAAACTCTGGTTTCACTTCCCTCTCAAAATAAGTTCAAAAAAGCTCAAAATCCAGGAGACCCAGTCACACCTCTGAGATCCTCTGATATGCAAGTTTAGTCTCAAAGCACATTTTAAAAATGAGACTATAGGGGCATCTGGGTGGTACAGTGGGTTAAGTGTCTGACTCTTGCCTTGGCTCAGGTCATGATCTCAGGGTTGTGATCTCAGGGTTGTGAGATCAAGCCCCATATAGAGTCCCACCTCAAGCCCCACATCAGGCTCTGCGCTCAGTGCAGAGTCTGCTTGAGATTCTCTCTCCCTTTGCCCCTCCTGCTCATGCCCTCTCTGTAAAATGTGTGCATTCAGGATCTTAACTAGAACTATTTAACCATATTAAAATCTTCATCTTACAGATGAGAAAACTGGGAGCAGAAGATTAAATAACTTGCCCAAAATCACTTAATGGGTAACACAAGGGGTTTTAAAGTCAGTTCTATTAGACAGCAAAACCCCAGCCTTTAAACAGTGTGCCATATAGACTCTGAATGTGTAAGCCAGGGAAGGGTCCACACAATGATTTTCAAAATGTGATCTTGGCAGTCCTAGAAATTCAGGTGTTCATATCCTGGTGGAGGCCAGAGGGGTACGCCCTGGACCACCTACTTCTGCTAAACTGCAAACATAGTTAACATATATAACTTCCTATGTGCCAGGGACCGGTTTAAGCATTTTGAGGACATTAACTCAGTTAATTCTAACAAGTCTGTAAAATAGTTACCATTATTGTGCCTATTTTTTTAAAAGTTTTTTTATTTTATTTATTTGACAGAGAGAGACACAGCGAGAGAGGGAACACAAGCAGGGGGAGTGGGAGAGGGAGAAGCAGGCTTCCTGATGAAAAGGGAGCCCAATGTGGGGCTCGATCCCAGGACCCCAGGATCATGACCAAAGGCAGACGCTTAACGACTGAGCCACCAGGCGCCCCTATTGTGCCTATTTTAAAGATGACACAAAGAGATTGTCATTCAGCCAAGATCACATCATGAGTGGGTGGTATTGTCAGAATAGAATCCAAGGAGTCCCTTGCTTTTAAAGACTACCCTAGAAAGCGTTCCTTACCTAATAGTTGAATACTACTGATCCAGCCTAAGTTTGAGGAGAAGTGCTTTAAGGAGATGAAAACATTTTCCTAAGGGAACATTGAACAAGATAATAGAAGAGCAAGTGGTCAGATCTCTTTCTGGGGCTCTTTCCCATGGCTCCGCCTCGGTCCCACCTTGTCTTTCTCCTCTCTGCCTGGAGTCTCCAGAAAAGTCCAGGACTTGGCAAGAAAAGAGGAAGGAGGAAAGCGCGACCCGCCACCGTGTCAGCAGGAGCCAAGCGGGTCCCGGGCAACAGCAACCTGGAATTTGAAAGGTCCTCTTCGCGGCTGCGCGATTCCAACCTCGAGTTTAGGGACAATGCTAGGGCCAGAGCTAGTGGGGTGTCTATTCCGCCGAGGGCGCGGGACAGCAGGTGCAACCCTCCCTCGCCCCCAAAGGCGAAGTGACAGCAGTTGGTTTCCCCAGATTCCTATTGGGGGTTCCCCACTTGCGGGTTCTGAGAGTCCCAGAATTCTTCGAGGTCAGCCGCTCATGGCCCAGAATCCCCAGGCCCGCCCCCTTCTCAGGGGCCCTAAAAGCTCCTAGAACACTCCTATTTCTTTAGCATTGGGGGTGACTGAACCCCAGCCTCTGTCCAGAGCACAAAGAGCACAGGTCTTCTGCCCACGAACGCGGGTGCCTGAGAGCCGGACTGTGCACCCCTTCTGGCCAATCAGGAGCCACGTTCTCAAGCGCTCTCCTTTCCCGCCCCGCCCCTCCCGTCTCCATGGAAACGCTCCGAGTGTCTACTCCGAGGCCTGGGGCTTCCATTTCGGTCCAGCGGGGCTGCGGCTATTGTTTGTGTAGACGAACTATTTTGGCCGGTCCCGTCCCCCTCAGAGGCTCCATAAGTGACGCGGACTCTCGGGAGCACCGAGCCAGAAGCGGACAAGGGCGGGGAGAGCTGTGGCTGAAGAAAGAGTGGCAGAAAAGGGAGGGTGAGGGGCCGAGAAGCGGCTCCGGCTTAGAAATCTCGAAGACACCGGTGTAGGTGGGTCCTTCACAGCCGCCCTCCCCAAGTTAAAACCGAATATGGGGAAGGGGAGAGGAGGACAGAGGCAGCTTGGACCCTGGAGCCGGGGTGCTCGGGGTTGGAAAGTGTTGGGGTGGAGCTCGGGTCGGGGGTCTGGACGTGGAACGGAGGCCGCGCGCGTCTTCGCTGCGGGAGTGGAGGCCGCGCAGATCCGTGGCCTTGACCGGCAGATCCCACTCCTTGAGAACCGTTTGGGTGTCTGAATCCAAAAACACTCGGGCAGCCCGTGGCGCATTGGGGGAGTCCAAACGTGTGCTGCTCTTGAAACGTCCATGAATCGTCCCCACCCCGTGCTAGAGAAAGAGGGCTCTTAACGGTTTATCATTTTCCCCAGGGACCTGTGATCACCAAGGCAGGACCGGGATAGCAAAGGCTCATGTCCCCATTTTACAGGTGAGGAAAGTGAGGCCCTAGGAGGTCTAGAAGTTTGGTCATTTTCAAAGTTCTACAAGTGGTTAGTAATAGACCTGAGACTGATCAGGTCCTGCGAACGCTAGATCTGGGATCCTTTAAGATTTTAGGTACTCTGATAGTAAATCCAGTATTTCTGTTGTAATAAGTACAGGAGAGCAATGGAATTATCTTTCTACTTTATTGATTGAACAAGAAAAATACTTTTAGAAAGAAACTAAGTGTCGCATTTCTATTTTATTATTCTTGTTAATAATTAACTACGAAAGCTTTGAGACTCAGGTTAAATTACATAGAGAGCATCTGCATCCCTGGAGGGACTGTGAGATCGAATTCTGTTTTCATGCCCAAACTAGAATTGTACCTTTGAAGTTTTTAAAGGTTCAGAAATAAAGTCTTGGGTGCCAATTCTCACAACTCTCTTATCTGGCCCTTGAAACGGAACAGAAGTGTTCTTGGGTTCTTTCTGGCCTCTTTCTAAGAGGTTTGGGGGGGGGTCACACCCAGTTAGTATATGGGGATTGTAGTGAGTTTGGGAATTGCAAAGCATGCCCAATCTTTCATTCCTCCTTTCTTCTCCCTCAGCTCAGACTCCTCAAAACTCCACCCTTCCCCAAAAGAGGAGCATAAACAAGGAAGGAATGTTCACTATTTTCCTCAAGACTGATCCCAGGTGAGTAGGATTGTCTTTTCTCATTTATAAAATGCCCCTGAATTCTCCACAGGTGGTGGGAGTAAGAGGAAGCGGCAATGGGGATGGATGGACCAGATAGAATAGAAAATGTTCCTCACTTGACTGAGAAGCTTCCAAGCCTCCTATGTAACATTTCCCTGCCTCCCATCCAGTGTCTCTTTCCAACATTTACTCATTTATTCAGCCATCATCCAGGTCTGTTGTATAATGTTCTTGATGCTCTGAGATAAGGAAATATATAAGAATGTCTTTTCTTAACATTGGGGAGATAAGCCATATGAGGTTAATGATAATGTCTCAAGTTATCATACATTAAACAGTGTCAGAATGAGTGGCACTTAAAAGACAGAAATAGAAGCTCAGGTTTGAAAAATCATCATGAACAGGAAGATATTATTCTAGACAGGAAGGTGATCATTTAGTCTCAGGCAGAAATTGAGGGGAAAATAAGAAAACTGAGCTAGTAACTGGAGAGTGTTTAAGTATGCATATATGAGGTGAGGCCACATTGTGGAAGGCTATTCATATAATTGGTTACTTATTATTGTGCACCACTCAGTCCTCTGCACTTCAACAGAGGCAGCCATTACTGACATTTGGATCTATTTACTTATAGTCTGTTATCTAATATTTGATATACATACATACATACTCAATCTGTACAGACACTAATATGTATATATACATATATGTACACATACACACAACTATAGACACATAGGTAATCTAACATACATGTATGTAGAGAGATTAGTATATATAAAAAAATTTGAACACGATAAATATGTTCCATGAGGGCAGAGAACATTTCCAGTACATAGAACTATGCCTAGCATGTAGTAAGCCCTCATTGAATATTTGTTGGATGTATGGATAGCTGTTATATGTATAATTTTTTCATTGTTAAATATATATTATATATAAATATAATTAACATTTTTTCCAAATATCTTTTGGTAGCCTGAGTTTTAATGACTATATAATATTCCATTCCAAGTATGTATCATTCCATTCCAGATATATGGGCTTTATTCTAGGTATATATGTTCCCTTCTAGCCATATGTACTTTATTTAAATCTTTTTTTTTGGGAAAAACTTAAGTAATTCTCAATATTTTGCTGTCATAAAATTTTTCTATTAAATATTCTTATACATAATTTATTTAGTGTATCTCTTTATAACCTCAAGATATGCTCTGAGAAATAGGATAACAGAGTAAAGGAATATAAACATGTTTTAGACTTTTGAAAAACTTTTTTTAGAAATACTACATGAATTAACTTTTATAACCATTTGAGGAAAGATATTATCTTTCTGAACCTTTACCAGCTTTGAGTTTTAAGATTTTGCCTTGAATTGCATCCCTTTAATCTTTAGTAAGGTTGACCATTTTTTGCATACATTTACTGGTCATTTGCATTCCTTCTTTGACATAAGTAATGTATGCCTCTTGACATGCATTACTTTTTTTCCTACTAAATTTTTTGTTTGTATTTGATAAAAGATATTCTTTGTATGTAAAAGATATAAACCATTTGTTAAAGGCTCTATTTCTCCAGTTGTTTGCCTTTTGCTTTTAAGGACTTCATTGTTTATAGGAGTTTCACATTTGTATAAAGTGAAATCTTATTTCTTTTTATTTATGTAGTATTATGCTTTGAGAGCTCTTCTTCACCCCCAAATATAATACATAATTACTTTTGTTTTTCTCAACTGTTTTTTATAGATTCAGGTATTTTAAAAGTTTAACTCTGAAACCTATCAGGTATTTATTTTGGTGTGAGAAATGACAGAACTTAAACATTTTTCCTTCCACTTAGTTATTTTTTTCCGGTAACATTTACTTTTTCCATTGATTGTGGTGCTACCTTTTTATATGCCAAATTACTAAATTTTTTACATACACATACACATATACAAATGTACACACAGACCACTTTAGGGGTTGTCCTGTTTCATGGACCCATCTCTCAGTTCTTATACTGCTATCCAAGTGTATTTAATTTTGTTCCTTTATATGTAGTATGCTTATGGGCAATGCAGAGGAATTTAGCCTTTCTTTTTCCACATTTAGGGATAAAGAAAAGGAAGAAAAGGAAGATGGCTCATTTTAGAAAAGAAGTAAAAGTTTCTTATAATAAGTTTTAGATATTGAATATATTAACTTTTCAGTATGTTTTTTTAGTATTGCTTATTGGTCAAAATACAGGCTCTGGACCCATTATCTAAGATTGTTTCATGCCTCTACCACTTCTGAGTTATGTGAAATAGATTGCATTACTTAACCAGTTTCTCAACTCTCAAGTGGGGAAATAGAACTTACTAGGGTTAAGATGTAAACATGTAAAAACCAGCACAGTGCCTGACAAACAGAATCACAAACAATGGTTACTATTATGTTAGCTATTGTTTAAAATATAATGCATTTCTGATACAACTCTAGTCACTAAGAAGAATTGAGGCAGGGAATCTAGCCTTTTTTTTTTTTTTTTTTTGGCCAAAGGCTAGTCAGATGATCCAGCATCATTAATTATTAAGCCATCTTATCCACACAAATTTGATATTACCTTTACCATGTTTAGAATTTACTGCTATATTTAGGTCCATTTCCAGATTTCTATTCTTTTCTATTGATCTTCTCTATTCCTGTGTCAACCTCATGGTGTTATAATTAAGAGTTACAGAGTTTTAATATACCATCGGGTTAGTCTCCTCTCATTATTTCTTTTTAACACTTTTCCTTTTCCTCACAAAAGTACTTGAAAATCAGTTTCTCAGACCCTCCCCCAAACCTATTGTATCATTGAAAATGTAGATAAGTTTAGTGATAACAAAATTATGTTTATTTCTCCTACCTAAGATTGAAGAGTGTTTTCTAAATTCAAAAGCTACATTTATCTAGGTTCTAAGTATTTTTGTTAAGCTTGTAGGAATTTTTATATATATTTATTTGAGAGAGAGACAGACAGAGAGAGTACAAGGAGGGGGAGAGGCAGAGGGAGAGGGAGAAAACAGTGTCCCCGCTGAGCTGGGAGCCCAACATAGTCCTGGGCTCCATCCCAGGACCTAGAGATCATGACCTAAGCTGAAGGCAGACGCTCAACTATCTGAGCCACCCAGGCACCCTGGGATTTATATTTTTTAATTGCTACTGTAAATGTCATTTTAAAAAATTTATTTATTTTTATTTATTTGAGAGAGCGAGCGAGCAATGGGTGGGGGCAGAGGGAAAAGCAGACTCACTGCTGAGCAGGGATCCTGATGCAGGGCTCTATCCCAGGATCCTGAGATCATGACCTGAGCCGAAGGAAGCCGTTTAACTCTGACTGAGCCACCCAGGCAACCCCATAAATGTCATTTTAAAAACATCTTTTAAAAGGCGTGCCTGGGTGGCTCAGTTGGTTAAAATACCTTTTAATGATTATATGTCTGAACTTTCTAAATTATATAATTGTATTTTACATGGTTAACTAATTTGAACTTGTATTGTGATGCATTACATGCATGCAAAAGAATATACTAAAATATTATGTTTTATATAGACATATAGACTATCAATAGCCTAGACTATCAATATTTTTACTTTTTTTTTTTTTTAATTTGAGACAGAGAGAATGAGAGAGAGAGCACATGAGAGCGGGGAGGGTCAGAGGCAGAAGCAGGCTCCCTGCCGAGCAGGGAGCCTGATGCGGGACTCGATCCAGGGACTCCAGGATCATGACCTGAGCTGAAGGCAGTTGCTTAACCAACTGAGCCACCCAGGCGCCCACTATCAATATTTTTAAAAGCCCCCCTAGTGACCCCACAATTTCATTCTCTCCTTTTCCTAAAGAGGCAACTGCTATCTTAAATGTTGTGTTTATTGTTCCGTAAATGGAATCACTGTATATCTTCTTCTGTGATTGGTTTCTTTAGTATAATGTTAATTTTTACAGTGCGTCCATGTTGATTTATGTAGCTATAGCTTTTTTCACTGCTGTGTACTGTTTCACAGAATGACAACTTATTTATCCATCCTACTGTTGTTGGGCCTTTTGTAGTGCTTCTAGTTTTTTGCTATTACAGCAGTTATACTGAAAATGTTGTACATATCTTCTGGTATGTATGTGTAAGTTTCTCTAGGGTACAAACCTAGTATTAAAATTTCTGGGACATTGACTTTCCTTATAATTACTAATGATTTTCAGTTGATTTTCTTGGATTTCCTATGTACAACCATATCCTTTATAATTGTCTGCTTGTATTGTCAAGTGCTTTCATTAGTGGTTTAAAAATAATGAATTTGCAGTATCTTTAAAGGTTGAGTTTCCAGTCTTAATGGGAATGCTTTTAATGTTTTACTTTTGGATATGAGATATATTTGCATGTCTTCATTTTTGTTTTGCTAACTTGCTTTGTTTGTAGTTTTAAATGAAGGACCCATGTTGCATTTTAAGAAGTATCTTTTTGGCACTGATTAAAATACATGACTTTTCTTATTTGACATTATTATGACAGTTAGAGTTAATAGATTTTTTCATTTGGACCTTTCTTTACCTTTTGGAATAAACTACCACTCCATCATGCTACAATGTGCTTTGGTATTATAGCAGATTGCATTTGCATTTTCCAAAGGTGGCCACACCTATAACATATCTGACTCTTCATACTTGTTTTACAATGTGACTTACTCTTCCCACCAAAAAGTAGGATCTGTGTCCCTGCTTCTCAAATCTGGCTGGGGCTTGTGATCACCTCAACCAGTAGAGTATAGTGGAAGTGATGCTATGTGACTTTGAGAGCTAAGCCATAGAAAGGATGCAGCTTTTGCTTGCCTCCATGTTGAGAGGTAGCCCAGGCCACATAACCAAGTGCAAAGAAACAGACCTTCCATCAGCAGTCACAACCAGCCTGCCAGCCATGTGTGTGAGCCACTCTGGAAGTGAATCCTCCAGCCCAGTCAAGCCACTACTCAACAATCTCATGAGGGATCTGAGCTAGAACTGCCCAGCCAGGCCATTCTTGAATTTCTGACCCAGAGAAATTATGAAAGATAATAATTATTGTTGTGTGAAGCCACCACATTTTGGAGTAATTAGTTCTGTAGCAGTATGTTATAAATAATAGGTGTTGCTGGATTTTATTGGCCTTCTGTTTTCCTTTATTTATTCTTGAAGTTTATATCAATATACATTAATAATACAGTATAGATCTATAGTTTTCTGACTTTTATTATCTCAGTGTTTTCCTGAATGTTTTAAAATTTTTGCTAGTTTTTCTATATGTTTGGAACAATTTAATAACTCCAAATTTGTTCCTTGAAAATTTGAAAGAATTTATGTAAGAAAACTTTTGGGTTGGTTATTTTTGAAGGTCATAGTTCTTAGATAACTTGAGCAATTTCTTTCATAAAACTGACCTGTTCAGGTATTTTCTCTTTATGACATATTGAATGGTTTTCTAGGAAAAAATATATGTCCTATTAAGATTTATTTTTAAAGAGCTGTGGAAAGTGCCCATCTAACATTCAGTTAAATTTTTATCTGTCGCCATTTCCCCAATGTCAATTCTAACTTTTTTTCTATTTATGCTCACTCCTTTTTCCCCCTTTGGTTAGCTAGCTGGTAATTTATCTATTTTATTGATATTTTTCTTCCAAAGAACTGGCTCTTGGATTCATTTCAGAATGGTAAATGTTTTTCAACTCCACCATTTTCTTTTGCTTACTCTATAGCTTTCCCTTTAAAAAAAAAAATTTATTTGGGAGACAGGAGCACAAGCAGGGGAAGCAGCAGAGGGAGAGGGAGAAGTGGGCTCCCCACTGAGCAAGGAGCCCGACATGGGGCTCGATCCGAGGACCCTGGGATCATGACCTGAGCCGAAGGCAGCCACCCAGATGCCCCCCACTTTAAGTGTTTTTTTTTTTCTTTTTTTTTTAAAGATTTTATTTATTTATTTGAGAGAGAGAGTGAGAGAGAGAAAGAGCACAAGAGGGGGGAGCGGGAGAGGGAGAAGCAGACTCCCTGCTGAGCAGGGAGCCCGATGCGGGACTCGATCCCAGGACTCCAGGATCATGACCTGAGCCGAAGGCAGTCGCTTAACCAACTGAGCCACCCAGGCGCCCCCCACTTTAAGTGTTTAATCCATCTAGTGTCCACATTGTATATGATACTAAGTTGGAATCCACTTTTATTTTTCTCATAGTTACTCAGTTTTCACAACACCATGTAGTAAACAATCCATTCTTTCCTTTTATTTTTAATGCCATCTTTATTATTAATGTGTCATATATAAACAAGCACAGTCTGAATCTTCCATGCTGTTCTACTGGTCTATTTGTCAGTTCTGATTTTACTGTTGTAGTTTGGCAGTATGTCACTATTTGGTAGGGCAAGTCTTCCTGCTTGGTTTACTTAAGTGTCTATACTATACCCTTTTTTTCTTTCCCTGTAAATTTTAGGGGGAAAAGTATATTGCGTACCTCAAAAAAATCCAGTTGGAATTTGGGGGTGTATTGAATTTAATTCAACCCATCCAAGAACATGGAAGTATGCTTCTCCTTTTATTTAGGTCGTCTTCTTCCTGCTTATTCTAATTTAAATGTTACCTTCAAAGAGTTCTTTATATTCTTGGTTTAGTGGGGGTTTTTTGTTTTTTTGTTTTGCTTTTTGTGAATGGTGTCCTCTATTTTCTAGCAATTGATTGCTGATACAGTTATGCTTTATTGTATCTGGTAATTTTGCTGAGCTCTGATTAGTTTATGGTTTATCTGTGTACTCTTGGTTTTTCTAGGTGGACTGCCATAATATATGCAAATAGTTACATTTTTTGTTTTTACTTCTAATCTTTATGCCTGTTGTTTCATTTTCTTACAGTATTTGTCAGATCTTTGGTACTATGTTGAAAGCAATGGTGATGGTAGTCACTCTTACCTTGTTTACCATAATAAAAGAAACACATACAAAGTTTGTCCATTCAGCTTAATGTGTGATATAGGTTCCTAATATGTAACCTTTACCAACTGAGAGGGTTTTTAATTCCTACTTTGCTAAAAGTTTTTAAAGACCATATAAAGGTGTTGAACATTATAAACTTTATCACATGATGTCTCTTCATCAGTTAATTATGGTTTTCTTCTGTAGTCTATTAATATAGTAAATTATGTTGATAGATTTTCTCATATGAACTGTCCTTCCTTCCTATAATAAACCATGCTTGATCATGATGCATATTTTTAATATATTTCTGAATTCAATTAGCTAATATTTAGGATTTTTATAGATTTATAAAATTTACAAATGGGATTCTAATCTAACTTTTTTGTATTGTCTTTATCTGGTCTTGGAGTCAAGATTACACTAGCCACATAATGAGCTAGCAATTTTCACTTTCTATTTTCTAAAACAATTTGATTGTAATAGTAATTAACCGCTAATAGAATGTTTGCTAGAACAATAGTATTTATTGCATAGTAAATTACACTTAGCAGTTTAAAATAACACACATTTATTATGTCACTCAATTTCTAAAGATCAGGAAGCTGGGAGCAGCATAGCTGTGTGGTTCTGGCTCAGCGTCTCCCATGAGGCTGCAGTCAAGCTGTCAGCAGGACTGCAGACATTGGAAAGCTTCACTAGGGCCAGAGGATCCTCTGCTAAGATGGTTTTCACTCATGTGGCTGTTGGCAGGATGCCTTATTTCTCACTGAGGACAGAAGGCCTCAGTTCCTTGCCACATGGCCTCTTCACAGGACTC
Organism: Neomonachus schauinslandi; assembly: GCF_002201575.2. NCBI lineage: Eukaryota > Metazoa > Chordata > Mammalia > Carnivora > Phocidae > Neomonachus > Neomonachus schauinslandi. The sequence goes on from NC_058413.1 coordinate 49,141,982, forward strand.
CTAAGTGTTCTCCCCACATGGAAGGCAGCTTCTCCAAGAGTGAGTGAGCTAAGAAAAAGGGCAGAGAGGAAGCTGCAGTACCTTTAAGAACTAGTCTTGAAAGCTGCACACCATTACTTCTTCCCCTTCTGTTTTTTATATAATATTCATCAGAAGTGAGTCCTTCAGTCTAGCCCACGATCAAAGGTGGGGAACTGGCTACACCTCTTGAAGGGAAGGGAATCAAATAATTTGTGGACATATTTTAAAACCACCATAAATAAGATAGACCTGTATGTACTGAAATGTGAAGTTGTACATTATATATTATGTGAAAAATGCAAACCAGAGTTATGATGTCTTTGTTAAGAAAAAAATGTCAGTGGGGTATGTATGTTTGTGGGTATGCCTGAAAAAAAGTCAGAAAGGACCCAGTAAAAACTATCCTTCACTAAGCTCTAGTGAAACTTTCCAATGTCTCCAAGTTATTTGTGGAGGGTAGGCTTTCAGTTTTTACTTATATTACTTCAGAATTATTTAAAAATTTTATGAATTTATTTTCAGTAAGAGCAACTAGACCAAATCTCTAGTATATATTTTTAAGATTTATTTATTTATTTTAGAGAGAATGCATGAGCAAGGGGAGGGGTAGAGGGAGAGAGAGAGAGAGAGAATCCTCAAGCAGACTCCCCGCTGAGCGTGTAGCCTGAGGTGGGGCTCGATCCTAGGACCCAGGGGTCATGACCTGAGCTGAAATCAAGAGTTGGCCTCTTAACTGACTATGCCACCCAGGTGTCCCTCTGGTATAATATTTTAAAGAAATTCTTAAATAAAAAATAACAAAGCCAATAACAGGCTGAGTTTTATTTTTCTGTACATCTTACAAAATAAGGAACCAGTGAGTTCATTTCTGTTCTGACTCCAGTTTTTAGTCCTGCAGTCTGGGCTTCTAAGCATCCCATTTTTCTTTTCTTATTTTATTTATATTTTCATTTGTATGTGTTAAAAGACATACATTTTAAGTTTTTAACATTTATTTTATAAACATTTAAAAGTAGCACTGAATTTTCTCATTCTTGAGTTCTTATTTGTGGTTAGTACTTCATTGTTTAGGCATGGATTTTCATGTAGTTTATTTGGAAAGCAGTACCTGGGTGGTGTATTTTGAATCCTTGAATATCAGTACATCTTCCCATTGTCCTTTTGTTAACACAATAAGGACGTACATGGAAATTATTTATAACCCTTTACCAAGTTGTTTTTGACTCCTCTGACTTTGACTTAGTAGGTGTGCCACTATTTTGTTACTGCATGACCTTGTACAAGTTACTTAATCTTGTTAAATGTTGGTTTCCTTATTCCTTTAGTGTTGATAATTCTACCTTTTAGGATTGTTGTGATGATGAGATAACAGCCCTTTTCACATAACTTCTTGATAATATTTAACTGCTATGATTATAGTGATTTGATAGTCATGATATTCTAGTTTTCCTCCATGAAAAGTATCTTTTTCCTTTATTCATAGTATTTACTAAACATTTTTAATTGAACTTTAGAATTGAGAATGTCATCAAAGAAATTAAAAAATTTGTCACATAACCAATTTATGAGCTGTTCTCTTCACTAAAAGTATTTTTAGGCAGTTTGAATACATATATTTATCTCTTCTTTCTAAAACTTCATGATAATAAGAAACTAAAAACTGTATGAACCTGCAATGATGAAGTAAAGAGCCATCAGCAAATGAGGAATTTCTACAAAAACTTGGAAGGGTTACCTGGGTGCCTCAGTCAGTTGGGCATCTGGCTCTTGATTTCAGCTTAGGTCGTGATCTCGGGGTGTTGGGATCGAGCCTTACCTCAGGCTCCACACTCAGCCCAGAGTCCACTTGGGATTTTCTCTCCTTCCTCTGCAACCCCACCAACCCCCGCATGTACACTCATTCTCTCAACAAATAAATAAATAAGTAAAACAAAAAACAAACCCAAAACTTGGAAAGCAACAGGAGAAACAGTGGTAAGAGCCGCAAAGGGCTAAAAACATTACATCCTGGAATGCTCCACAGGGGAATAAGCACAAGAAGGATTTGATAAGCCCTGTGAACTTCAGGGAAGCTGAGGATGCATCCACACCACTGGAGGCTGAGGGCCAGTCAAAAGAGGGTCCTAAGATATTTCCAGAGAGCGAAGAAAAAGTTGCTTGCAAAGGAATTAGAGTTTAAAAAAAAAAAAAAAAAAAAAGGTCTTAGAAACAACAGTGAAGGCATATGAACAGTGAAGCAATTCTGAGAAAAATTCTTTTCACTCTAGAATTTGATACCCAGCCACTTGTGAGTGATGATAAGGACTTCAAGCATACAGTGTAACCATGCTTGGAGATTCTCCTTTAAACCAAATGTGTGTCCTGAAGAAAACCTTGCCTGTTTCTCACCTTTGCTTTTTTTCAGTGGCCATGGAATTAACATCTATAAGCTTGACTGGACTCATTTGGGTGTATACCTCCCAATTAATGGAGTAAATCACAAAAGGGGAAGAAGTATATGATCTTGAAAATGGAGCACTAAAGAATAGCTAGCCCAGATTGGAGCAGGACGATGAACATTTCCAGAATAAAAAGGGTTGGGGGATCAATTGACTTAATCTTTTTCAGCCATTACTTACTAATTTTTAAAATTGGGATAATAATAGTATCTACAAGAGAGGGTGGCTGTGAGGACTACTTGAAATATATGTGAAGTCCTTAGCCCAGTGGTTAGCAGACAGATGCTATATAAATGTTTTTGATGACTGTGATGGGCTTCAGTGACTGGATACATTATTTAGCCATCCCTGTGATTATGTCTACTCTTAACCTTTCTTGTTTTTCTTCATTATTGAAGTTCTTCCTTTTTTTATTTCATTTGTCACTTATGTTACCTGCTGAATGGCTGTTTCTTTGTCCATCTTCTCCCTCAGATCTCTTCTTCCTGGAAAACCTGATCTTTGACCAGATGGCAGTAACATTTGAAGATGTGACTGTTATTTTTACTTGGGAGGAGTGGAAATTCCTAGATTCTTCTCAAAAGAAGCTCTACAGAGAGGTCATGTGGGAGAACTACACAAATGTCATGTCAGTAGGTAAAGTTATCCCAGCTCTTAGATAATAGAATTAGTTTCTTCTGGGACCAGTTTTGTTGAGTATTTTGGTTCTTTATCTAGCTATTGTATTGAGATAGAAGAAATACGACCCTCAGAAATGGGTCATAAATCAGATGACAAGATAGAGCAAGACCTCTCCCAAGACACCTAGGCTATGTAATTAATAGGTATTTGTGATTTTTATTCTTATTTATTTTCTGGATTACACTTAAAATACAGATCTCCACACGTAATCAATTTTGTGTGGTCCTAAATTTGTTCTCTCTTCATACTATTTATACAAGTTAGCTTTTGCTATATAACAAACTACCGCAAACTTAGTGACTTAAACATTATTTTTCATGATTCTAATTGGTTAGATGGATCTTCTGTCATAGAGTGATCTGACTGGGGCTCAATGGTCTAAGACGAGACTGGACAGTCTGACTTACATGTCTGGCGGTTGATATCAGTGGGGATAATGGGAATGTGTTGACCATATGTCCCTCTTCAAGCAGGCTAGCTCAGGCTTGTTTACATGGTGGTGGTCACAGGATTTTCATAACTAGTGAGAGAGAGGGTAAGCCTCAGTATGCAAGCTCTTTCAAGTCTCTGCTCGTATCACTTTTGCTACTGTCCCATTAAACAAAGCAAACTGTTAGCCAAGCTAAAGTCAGCATGGAAGGGGAACACCCAAAGGTACAGAGTTCATGCAGCCATTTTTTCACACAATCTATCACACTCTGCTAGAACAGAAAAATAGAAACAATATTTTATTTCTTATAATAATGCCCCAACTAGAGTAACCTAATTAAATCTCAGTTTTTAAGATGATTTCCATGAAGCATTCAGCCTTACTTGTTTATTTCTAACAGTACTTGGTAAGTAGTAGATGCTCAAGATATATCTATGGAATAACTGAATAAGTGAATGAATGAATGAATACATGTATGAATGAACAAACACATGAATTTCAGACCAGATATGGAGCAGCCTAAGTCATAATCCTTTCCCACTCCCACCCACACATATATTCCTATAATTCTGGAAGTCGATACTTGAAATACTTGGAAATTTTTTAAAACCACCTTTATCTCACCAATGGATTATCTGCTTATTCTTCTTATTCCAGGAAACTGGAAAGAGAGCTACAAACTCCAAGAAGAAAGATTCAGATATTTAGAACATGAAAATCTTCCCTGCTGGCAAGCCTGGAAGAATGCCAGCGCTCAGATATATGAGAATAGAAACTATGTGGAAACTGTCCAAGGAATAGATTCCAGAGACCTAAAGCAACAAGATCTTTCCCACCATCCAGAATGGTTAATACTCTCCACCCAAGTACCAGGGTATGGGAACTATGAAATGACTTTTGAAGGTAAAAGTCCCAGGAACTTAAAATATACAAAGTTTATACCTTGGCAGTCCTTCGAAACAAAACATACCCCTCGAGACTATGCTAGAGAAATCAATGTGAATGATTCACATGGTTTTCAAGGAAGCAGATGCCATCTTGGCATATCTAGGAAAAATCTCTCTGTGGAAAAAGAACAGAAGCTTATAGTTCAACATTCTTACGTCCCAACAGTAGAAGCCCTTCCGGAGTACACTGGGGAGCTATGTCAACATGACCTAATGAAAAACTCTATGGAAGAGGAATACTGTGGATGTAATAAATGTAAAGAAATTTATTATTGGAACTCACAGTGTGTTCTCCACAAGAGAAACCAACGTGGAGAAAAGTTCTATCAATGCTCTATTAGCACAGCATGCTTCTCTCAGAGATCAGACCTATACAGACATACAAGAATTCACATAGGTAAGAAGCTGTATGGATGTGATGAAGTTGATGGTAACTTCAGTCAAAGCTTAGGTGTTCACTTTCATCAGAGAGTCTGCACAGGGGAGGTTTCTTATATATGCCACGTGTGTGGTAAGAGCTTCAGTCAGCTCTGTAGTCTTCACAATCATCAAAGAGTGCATACAGAAGAGAAACTCTATAAATTTGAATGTAATAAGGACCTCAGTAGAAATTCATTACTTCACATTCACCAGAGACTTCACATAGGAGAGAAGCCTTTTAAGTGCGATCAGTGTGGTAAGAGTTTTAGTCGGAGTTCAGTACTTCATGTTCATCAGAGAGTCCACACAGGAGAGAAACCATATAAGTGTGATGAGTGTGGCAAGGGCTTCAGTCAGAGCTCAAATCTTCGAATTCATCAGTTAGTCCACACGGGAGAGAAGTCCTATAAATGTGATGACTGTGGGAAGGGCTTTACCCAGCGCTCAAATCTCCAAATTCATCAAAGAGTACATACAGGAGAGAAGCCTTATAAATGTGACGACTGTGGGAAGGACTTTAGTCACAGCTCTGATCTTCGTATTCATCAGAGGGTCCATACTGGGGAGAAACCCTATACTTGTCATGAATGTGGGAAGGGCTTCAGCAAGAGTTCGAAGCTTCATACTCATCAAAGAGTACATACTGGAGAAAAACCCTATAAATGTGAACAGTGTGGTAAGGGATTCAGTCAGCGTTCACATCTTCTCATTCATCAGAGAGTCCACACAGGAGAGAAACCCTATAAATGTGATGATTGTGGAAAGGGATTTAGTCACAGCTCTAATCTTCACATTCATCAGAGAGTCCACACAGGAGAGAAGCCTTACCAATGCATGAAGTGTGGCAAGGGTTTCAGTCATAGCTCAGCTCTTCGAATTCATCAAAGAGTCCACACAGGAGAGAAACCTGATAAGTGCCATGAGTATTATAAGGGATTTGATCAGAGTTCACATCTTCACAATGATCACACATGAGAAACCTTATAATTACATTTAGGTAACAGCTTTAATTAAAGCTTAACATTAAGCCCAATAAATACTGCTGGGAAGAAAATTCTATAAATTACCCAAATAATCCCAAGCAACATTTATAGTTTCCCTCAACCCCCACTAAGAATCATTTGCTTCAAGAAGAAATCCTTAGGAGGATGCCTATATATTTAAAATGAAAGTGTATTTACTTTTTCTATTATATCATACATATCCATTATAAAATATCTGAAAGATTCAAGGAGAAAACTCTTGATCCTGTTTTATTCTAGCCTTTTTTTGTGCATTTTCATGTGTATGAAATCTTACTGTATAATCTTACTGAGTTGAATAACTCTGTATTTTCACTGACTTCAAAACATTTACTTAACATTTTGTTTTAAATGGAAATTGGCTAGCTAGCTATGAAATAGCACTCTGACTCCTCTGTAAAGTCCCTAGGAAGCCACAGGAAAAACACAAAACTTGAAACTCAAACTGGTAGATAATCTATTGCTCAAATGTGGAAGAATCAACTATAGGGAAGGACAATTCGATTGCTTATGACATAAGATAGGAAAGCACTGCATGACCCTTTATCTGAGATAGGATGTCTCAGGGATGTTACCTCTGTCAACCAGAAAAGTCAGGAACCAAGGAACCATCTTTTGCAGGGGTGCTGCACTTTGAGGTTACCACTCTCACACTTTGAGGTGCACTCTCACAACCCCCTCCCCAGGATTCCACATTGATTCATAGCTTCAGACACCACATAACAAGAAGTCCAGTATTTAATGTCTCTAAATAGGGTGTGAAAGATGTCAGCAAAAGCTAACAGAAGTGGATCTTCAGGAAACTGAAGATATTCCATCTGTTCAGAATTGGAGATTTAAGCAGTAGACTGATTTATTCTCAGAACAGAGAGGTAATAGAGAAATAGAACTAAACTCAGATCTATGTGCAAAACTGAATAACCTAATTATGGAAGAAGAGAGAATTTGGCCATTGTAAAATGGAGTAGAGTCAGCAGGAATACACAAGTCCTAACTATTGATAATATAAATATGTTTAGACATCACTGCCCAAGAGAAACTAAATTAAGTGGACTTGTTCAGGGAAATAACAGGGAATTGCAGTACCAAAGAAAGACCACCACCATGAAGAATTAAAACCCAAAAGCCCTGAAAATTAGTTATTTCAGTCTCCTGAAGAAATTTTCAAAAAACTGGTGGCTTGAGTAGCATGACAGAAAACCTGAAATCAGTGAAACTAAAGCAGAAATCCTTAAGTAGAGAAGAGCCTCTAAAATAAAAATAGTGAAAAAGGACTACAGGGAAATTTAAAATGGATCAAAGTGAAAGGCAACAGAAGCAGAATATCAAATACTGTAATGAATAAACTTGATCTTCAATGTATACAAAAAGGATAATGAGATGGAAACAATGAAAATACAGATAGGAAGTGCAAAGAATGGAGATCCAATGTAGGAATTAAAGGTGTTTCTAAGGAAGATAAAAGAATGTGGAATAGAATCAATGATCAAAGAAATTAAGACATTTTACCTGAACTAAACGTATATATGCTCACTAGATTTTAGGCAAAACCAATATAAAAACCATGCTTAGAAACAGCTTAGGGAAAAGAACAATTGAAAGCATGCAGAAAGAAAAATTCTGGTTATCTACAAAGCCAGTGATAAGAGAATGGATAAAGAACTTCAAAAGTAAATGTCAAAAGACGGTGGAATGACACCTTCAGAGTTGTGAGATTAAAATCCCATTGCACCTATGGTATTTTTTTTAAATCAACTAAATTGTCATTGTCTAAACTGCGCAGGTAACAGATAAGAAAACAGGAAACATCATACATGTTCCATTTTTTTTATGTTCAGTTAGCCACCATATAGTACATCACTAGTTTTTGATGTAGTGTTCAGTGATTCATTGGTTGCATATAACACCTAGTGCTCATCACATGTTCCTTTTTTTTTTTTAACATGTTCCTTTCTTGAAGAGAGCTCAAGAATGTGGAAATTATGGCCTAAAACTGGTAATGAGCACTAACATCAGTTAAACAATAACTGTTAATTTGTTTACAAAATGTCCAAAATTTTAAATAGCTGTACAAAAAAAATATTTAATATACAAATGCTGAGTATAAAAGCAGATTATATATAAATGCCTGAGAGGGAGACTATGACTGTCAGACAAAATACATGGGTTTAAATTTCAGATCTACAATGAATAATTTTTTAGTATAAGTATATCCCAAATATTGAATGGGACTTACACTAAGAAATTATTTGCTTATATGAAATTCAAATTTAATTAGGCATCCTGTGTTTTTATTTGGAAATCCGGCAACCCTATGGGGATAAGAACAGCGAAGGAAAATGTGCTACATTTCTGATCCTAAATAGGGACTCTACATCTTCTTTAACAATTGAAGAAATAAAGGTATAAAAAATATATTTTTTTTTTTACAAAGTTAGAAATTGGAAACTAATAGAACTAAAGCACATATGCCTTTCAAAACAGGAGAAAATAAAAACAAAGACTATTCAGTCCCTATTAGCAAAAGACAAAAAAATTAAAGCAAAATGGTATTAATCAGTAACTTATTAATTGATCAATTGCTCAATATTAATTTACTGATTAATTTTATTGATATAAAAGAATAGGCAAAAAAATAGGTGAAGGTTTATTATACAAACATAAGGGAGTGCCTACAATATGTTTTTAAAAGTTAATAAAAATGAACTAAAGGTTTACCCACAAAAACCAGTAGTTTCCTAAATTCTTGCCATAATCAGAAAATATAATGGGTAGAAAAAAGTATGGTTTACAATAACACTTAAATTTCTTTTCTAAAAAAGAACAAGTAAAAATAGAGATGAAAATAATGAAAAACTGAGGAAAATAAAAGAGGACTTGCATAGAGAAGTCTTATAATTTTTTTTAGAGGAAATGTTCCTAAGTTAATCTATAGATTTCAAATTTCATCAAAACGCCAATGAGATTTGAAATTAAAAAAAAATCTAAAATCTTTTAAGAAAAACAGACATTGGAGAAGAGCAAAGATAATTTATAAGATCAATGAGATTGCCCTAAAATAAAAAGTAAATGATATACTGAAATTAATGGAGAACTTGTACATTTGAAAAAAGTGTTCAAAATGCTCAGTCAGTAAATCACTTAGAAACAGACCAGCATATGGATAACATATGTAATAACATATTTATTTTTTTTATTTTTTTTTTAAGGTTTTATTTATTTATTCATGAGAGACAGAGAAAGAGAGAGAGACAGAGGCAGAGGGAGAAGCAGGCTCCCCGTGGAGCAGGGAGCCCGATGCAGGACTTGATCCCAGGACCCTGGGATCATGACCTGAGCTGAAGGCAGACGCTTAACCGACTGAGCCACCCAGGCATCCCTGTAATAACATATTTAGTATATATGCATATATACTTTACATATTAAAAAGATCTATGAATAGGAAAAGGATTATTCAGTAAATGGTGCTAAGAAAATGACAACTCTGGTGAAAAACAAAATTGGGCTTTCATGACATACATCGTATATATATTGTTCTAATATCTATTTAAAGTACAGGTTTTCAGGCAGACTTCCATGAATCTCCATGTGGTTTCATGAAGGCTGGTGTGTCAGAAATGAACTACAAATTTAACCCCATTTTTATCTGATTCATATTCAAGATTAGCATAAGATTTCTTTCTAAAGAGGGTTGTGCTGCTTTAACATAAATATTTAAAATTCACCGAAGTGGGTTTTTGTATGGTTGAAAACACACATACACATATGCATTTTTTGAGAATTAGATAAAAAGGAAGAACTCAGAAAAAAAACCTAAGAATTTGGCCACATAAAATTTTCTAAACTGTAGGTGAAAAACATGGAAATCCGACAATAGGGAAAATATGTCATGATTATGACAGTTAAGAACTTTTATAAATTAATAAGGAAGATGGACATCTACTAAAAATTGGTAAAGGACATCACCAGATTAAAGCAATAAAATACCACTTCTATTAATTATAATAGCTATTTTCAGTGAGAGTACAGAGTGATCGATACTTATACACTACTTACAATAAGTATATTATTGATAGACTCTGGAAAGCTATTTGGCTAATCATAAGCCTTAAAATTGTTGATATTCTTTCCGACAGTGATTTCATGTCTAGGCATATATTTTTTGGAAATAGCTTACACATTATTAGAGCGATTCTATTTCCAAAGAACAAAGACCCACTTAAGTTATCTAATTCAAAAATAGAGCTATATAACATTCATGTTTTAAAATCTCCCAGAAAAAATCCAAGGACAGAAGCTTTCATATGGGAACTTGCTCTAGAAAGCCATTAGACAAAGCCACTCTCTCAAAAACTTGTTTCTCTTTCAGTAGCCTCTCCTCTCTACATATTGACCTCCTGTTTACTTACTCTGCAAGTCTAGAATTGCCACCACATCCATGAATATATGTTTTTAAATTCTATTGCCTACCGCTGATTTGTAACTTCCTTCTGGGTCTCTATTCACATTTCTGAGTGGGGGAAGATGATTGGCTCAATTTTCATTACTACCTCTACACAAGCCTTTGAGGCCAGGCTAAACCACAGGCTACTGGGAAGCCTTTGGATTGGCTAGCTTTGTATCAGATGTTCACTCTGGTCCCTTCAGACATGCCCAGGGATGGGATAATTAGGCATATAACATGGCCCTTGAGGGCTCATGTTCCAAGAGATTTCCCCAGAAAGTGGCAGGTTTAAGCCTTCTGAACTACATTAGAACACACAAAGATAAATAAATGTTCAAGATATTTATTGCAGTATTTTTATGCTGCACTCCCCCCCCCCCCCCCAAGGGGAAAGGTCCTATATGTGTGATGTTCTGCAGTCATTCAAACTTATATTTTCCAAGAATATTGTAATAATATACTTATGGTGTCTATTGAAAACAAGATATAGAACTGTATATGGGTAAGATTCTATTTATAATATATATATATTTATATAGTTATTCCCACGGGGGAAAGTTGGAGATTATATATATATGCATATATATATACACACAAAAAAAATGTTATTAGTGGATCTATTTGATAGGATGGATTGTGGCTATATTTATGTTCTTCATACTTTCCTGTATTTTTCATATTTTTATTGGTGTTTTATTTTCAAAAATAAAATCACATTTTTACATACAACTTATTTAAAATGCTAATGGTTACATGATATTCCATTGTGTTACTGTACCATAATGCTTAATTCTCTCTATATTATCAGGGATTCAGACTTTTCATTTTTATATCATGAATTTAACTGCCATGTCACCGTGTATGAAGTTTCCAATTATTTTTGTCAACTTTTATAATTTTCTACATTCAATTATTGGATTGAAATATAGGTCACAGAAGTGTAATTTGTGCAAAGAAATGAAATCATGAAAATAAATGATGTAGACGACCAGCTACAAGTAGCCTGACACTGATGGCGCAGAAGTGTGAAATTGGAAGGAGAGGTTAGAGGATGGCCCGACCATGAAGGACTTCCTGCGTCAAGTTAAAAAATTTCTGTTAGTCATGAAGAAATATTAAAGAATCTTAAAGGAGGGTGCGATACTATCGTTTTGGAAAGATGACTTTAACAACAGTGTGGAGATTGGGTATGTTGTAGAGTTGAGGGGAAGAGAATGAGCAAGAATGGAGGCCACAAGACCATTTAGTACACCACTAGGTGGTGTCATTGAGTTTTGACAGTAGGAGATAGTTTCCTTTTTTAATTGTTCGTTTTATTTTTCCCTTGTGTGCTCACCAGCGTAAATTTGGAAAACATACTAAAAATGAGGTTAAGTGAACTATACCTCTGAACCTAATAATACACTATGTTAATTAACTGAACTTAAATTTAAAAAATAAGGTTAAAGATAGCCTGAAAAGCCACTGAAGAGAGGGACATGATTTAACTTTAAATTTTAACAGGGTCACTCTGAAGGCTGTGAAGAATTGACCAAAGGTAGGGGCTAGAGGCAAAGCAAGGATTCCACTTAGGAGGTATTGCAGTAAGGCCTACAAGAGATAAGGTGTTAACCTAGTATTAACTGGGGAGGTGAGAGAAATAATCAAATTTGGGATAGATTTTGAGTATGATGAATATAACAGAAGGTAGTTCTAAAATTGGGCTTTGGATAGCATTTTAATCTGTAAAAAGAAGACCAAAATAGTTTACAGACAGGAGGAACTGCTTGTAAAAACTTGTAGTTAAGCAAAGAGGGTTTTAGGAAGAGTGAAATTATTCTGTCTAGATTAATGATTTCATTTTGGAGTTTGAGCTACTCCTACAGATGTAGGGTTTTTTTTATATGGATAATATGAAGTTCAAATTGTGCCATAGGACTAGTCCAGCCCAACCTTGGGTAGGAGTTAGGGTGTGATTCCAATCTTAGTCTGAATAAATTGAAATAACCTGGGGGGAAGGCAGTTGGGTATTTCAAGCAGACTGAGCAAAATATGTAGTCTTAGGAATAAGTATAGCCTGATGGTTAAGAGCTAGGCTGCCTGAGCTCACATCAGTTACTATGAAAAGAAGGTATATTTCCACCTAATGTCAAATTAATCATTGGGTCAGTGTGAACTAGGAGTAATGCAGACTGTCATCAGGCCAACTATCAAGAGTCAGGCAAATCTGCCAGAAATGCCTACCAAATTAATTAGATCTTAATACCTATTGAGTATTGTATTAGGCTTATGCGATCCACTCCAAAAGGTAAAGTAACACTAGCGTGTTTTTGTTCATCTTCGCAGGTTCTAGAACTTGTAATACGGACCGCTGTGAGTCATTTGTACAGGTGTCTTTCACTAAACATTACCGTTAATTGTCAAATGAATTCTAACTTTAACATTTTTTTTGAAAAAGTTCCTGGTGAACAGTGAAAAGCACTGTGGCTTAAAGATCTGAAGGACTAAGTTTAACCTAGGGTCTGACTTTTATCGATGGCATGGTATTGGGACAATCATTTGACTTCTCTGAGTTTAAGTACTCTTAGCTGTAAATTATAGAGGTTCAATTAACAAGAGTCTTAAAGTCCCCTAATGAACTCTAAAATAGTGCATACCACATAAAATATGAATTTTCACAGCACACTCTGCGAAATCTTAACAGTTTAATGCCATTTTAATTTCACAGTCACTTCAAGGAAGGTCCTAGTAAGCGCACGCTATAGTCAAGAAAAATCGTGGCTCAAAAAGGTTCGCGATTAGCCCGAACACACCAAGTGGAGAGGCCCAGCCGGCCGGAAACCATTAAGTCTTCAGACACCATATGGCAACGGCTTTTATGGCTGGGGACTAGAGGTCTCGGTACACTTCCAATAACAAGTGCAAGAGAAGAGAAGCCCAAAAGTCAGAACGGTTACCCGGTTTTCCTGGGAAACCTTGTCAATTCCAGGACCGCAGAGTAGACACGAAGATAGGGGTGGTAAAACGACCCAGCCAGCTGAACCCCATCGCGCTTGCGCAGGAGGACGGACGCAGCCGCAAACCACCACGCAGGCTCCGCGACGTTCCACTTCCGGTTTTCCTGTCCCGCCCAGACCCCGCGGGGGCGGTGCCTTCCGGCCGGGATAAAAACCTTAAGGCTACCTTGGCTTGAGAGTCCCTTAGGGATGAAGTTGAGTACTATTGCTGTGGTAGGCTGACCGTTCGAACCTTCCAGCCTGCCCTGCCCTCTCACACTAGAGGCGCTTCTAGGGCAAGCAGAGGTTTAGGCTTGATTTCTTGTTTTTGTTGATAGGGTGAAGCTACGAATTGTAGCCGCACTTACCGGAACTTCTTGCAGCTTTTGGGACTGCCTACAGTGAGCTCAAACCACTAGGGGCTGAGCCAGGCGGATTTTATTCTGGAAATGACGGGAGGAGTTTGGAATCCATCTAATTCCTTAAGGATGTGGGAGTTCAGATCACTTTATAGTGTCTCTCCTAGAGAAGTGATCTCATAAGACTGCAAAAGGGACTGTCCTTACACTCTTCTCCGGCCCCTCCCCCTCTTACACATTTCCATTCAGAAGTCAAACCCACTGAGATGTTACCATTTTGCCGCAATGAAGACGTAAAGGAAAATTCTGTAACTAAAACGATTTTCCTCACTTGCTAGACTGGTACATAGTTAATGTCTATGACAACTGTGGATCTTGTTTAATAGCCTATTTCAGCCATTACAACATCAAAATGAAGTAATGGGGGCAAGAATAAACAACTTGGGTATCAAGGAGTACTTGGAGAAGATTGATAAAGCAGAACTGGTATTGGTGAATTACTAAATTCAAAGCTCACATCTATGAAGATGATAGCAAATAGAGCCCAGTCAGGGCCACTAATCATAATTCAATCCTAATTCAGTGTGAACAACAAAGTATTTTTTTATTCAAAGAAATACACAAATTTGTTGGTACCTGTGTTGGTTAAGGGACGGCCTTCGGCTCAGGTCATAATCCTGGAGTCCCAGGATAGAGTCCCACATCGGGCTCCCTGCTCAGCGGGGAGTCTGCTTCTCCCTCTGACCCTACCCCCTCTCCTGTGCTCTCTCTCAAATAAAATCTTAAAAAAAAAAATACACAAATTTGAAAAAAGTACTGATGTTATAGTGGTGGGATCATTAGTATTCATTTAAAAATGTCTTTGGAGAGGGGCACCTGGGTGGCTCAGTTGGTTAAGCATGAGATTCTTGATTTTGGCTCAGGTCATGATCTCAGGGTCCTGAGATAAGTCCCTCAGGTTTCCATGCTGTGCGTGCAATCAGCTTGGGATTCTCTCTCTCCCTCTGCCTCTGTGCCTCACCCTGCTCACGCACTCTTAAAGTAAATAGTATCTTTAAAAAAGATGTCTTTGGTTACATCGTTTTACACTGAGATGTAAAAAATAAGTGGTCAGGTCTATTTCCTACTCACATTCAATACTATTTGTTGCCAGCCAGTATGCTACTTCTTACAGACTAATTGTCCCCCCAAGTCATACTAAGTAGTTAGGGGATACAGTCCAATAAATAATTGTAATAGAATTCCTGTAAGTGCTGTAAACGTATAAGTATGTGGAATTTAGTACATAGATTTTCTGTCTTTGGTTGTCAGAGGTGGCTTTCTAGAGAAAGAAATCTCTTTAGTTAAACTTGAAGGAGTGAAAATTAGCTAGATGAAGAGGAGGTCTCCATGAATAGGAAATATATGGAAAACCCTAGAGCTAAGCACATGCGGTGGATGGGAAGCTGGAAGCTGCTGCATGGCTGACACATGGAGTACAAAGGGTGCGGTGCAAGAGAACATTAGAATATGAAAGACAAGGTAAGTCGTTTCAGAGTTTAGATTTCACCTAAAAGTTCGCAGGGAGTATTTGAAAGGTTTACGCATTTGTGTGCAATAATCAAAATTTGTATTTCAAAAAGATCCTCTGCCTGCATTTCACAGAATTTCAAGGCAGAGACACTAGCTGAAGTAATGAGAGAGAGAGGATAGTAACCAGAATATAAATATAGTACCAGTAGGGACATATGCAGAGAGATACAAGGAAGAGTCTAAAGATTTGGTGAGCATATTAACTAAGGATATAGGGCAACCTGTGGTACAAAAGAAAACAAAACCAGGAGCTTCTACATGACTGAAGTTTATTTCTCTCTAACCATCTGGAGGTAGATGGGTGGTCCATACTGGCTCCCACTTGTAGTCCACTGCAGTTACTACAGTTTTCACGGTTCTCCAGCCAGCAGGGAGAGGGAAAGGTGTCAGGAGAATAGAATGATGCCTAGCTGCTTGAAGGGCAAGACCTGGAAGTGACATACATCACTTCTGTTCACATCCCATCAACCAGGACTTACTAACAGAAATTTAAAGTTGGGTGGCTATGTGCCCAGCTAAACTTCTAGAACAATGAAAATTAATAAATATAATAGATAACAACTAGCAGAATGCCTTAGTAATTCATGGGATATGGCGTATGGGCACAGAAAGAGGGGGCAGGTTTTTGAGATTAGACACTGGGCCATTCCCTGCACTGAGGCTGAATGGCAAAGATCTTCCCATTTGTGCCTTCTTCAGTTTCTTTCATCAATGTCTGATAGTTTTCAATGTACAGATCTTTCATCTCCTTGGTTAAATTTATCCATAGGTATGCAGTTGTAACTGCATAAAAAGAATAAAATACCTATGGATGAATTTAACAAGAAGGCACAAATAAGGAAGATCTTCCATGCTCATGGCTTAGAAGAATACTGTTAAAATGTCCACATTACCCAAAGAATCTACAGATTCAATGCAACCCCTATCAAAACCCCAATGGCATTTTTCACAGAAAAAAAAAAAAAAATCCTAAAATGTGTATGGAACCACAAAAGACCCGAACAGTCAAAGCAATCTTGAGAAAGAAGAACAAAGCTGGAGGTATCACACTTCCTGACTTCAAACTATATTACAAAGCTATAGTAACCAAAACCGTATGGTACGGGCATAAACACAGACACATAGATCAATGGAAGAGAACAGAGTGCCCAGAAATAAGCCCTCATATATATGTGGTCAATTAATTTGTTACAAAGGAGCCAAGAATATACAATGGGGAAAGGATAGTCTCTTCAATAAACAGTGTTGGGAAAACTGGACAGTCACATGCAAAAAAGGATGAAAATGGACCACTCTTATACCATACACAAAAATTAAATAAAAAATGGATTAAAGACCTGAAACCATAGAACAAATGAACATAGAATAACTTTGCACATTAACTAATCATAAGTGTTCACACTCCAGTATTTTTTTTTTTTTAAAGATTTTATTTATTTATTTGAGACAGAGAGAATGAGAGACAGAGAGCATGAGAGGGAGGAGGGTCAGAGGGAGAAGCAGACTCCCTGCCGAGCAGGGAGCCCGATGCGGGACTCGATCCCGGGACTCCAGGATCATGACCTGAGCCGAAGGCAGTCGCTTAACCAACTGAGCCACCCAGGCGCCCTACCTTTTCTGTTTTTGAGTAAGATACGAGTTTTAACCAAAAGCCACCATTCTCATTCATTGGGAATCTCTCCAATATGAATATTTTGGGGCAGATTAAAGATAAATTTCTTGGCTCAGGATCTCAAAGGTAACTTACAGAAATAACATAGAAGAAAGAGGAAACTAGTGCACAGAGTTTTAAGACACTTTATTGACCTCTTAATGCTTAGAATAAATGATAGACCCAAGACTATGGATGTCCTTCGGGCCTAGATCCCAAAGAGTACTTTTAAAAACGCAGATTTGACGACTATATATAGAATCCACTTCCCACTGCAATTGATAACCCTCCTCCAATTCTAGTCCCCACTCAGCACCAGGACGGCCAAGGATATTATCATGGAGTAATTTGCCATTCCTATGGTCTCTGCCATTAATTCAGAAAGTTTAGTCCTTAGAAGTATTCCTATATTCTTGTGAGCTCCTGGTTTCTCATGACCTTCTTATAAGGACTGAAAGTTTGAGTTTTATTAAATATCAATGGCAAGGGTATTGCCTGACTCCTCCTTAATATCTACTTCAATAAATCATGTGAATATAAGGATGCCATAGGTCCCATTTATGAACTAGGAATGGTGATGGCAATGGATATCAGAATAATGATAGGCAAAGACTTGTATGGTGATACATTTAACTCCAAACCTTTGTGGCTTCATTTGGGAGCATATTCCTACCCAATAACAGATTTCTCTCCAATATTAATTCTGTCATATCAATTAAAGAAGAATCCCTGACCAATGTTTTCTTGCATTTACTCTATTCACAGGATTCCCTCTAGTATAAATTCATTGATGTCGTTAATCATAGGTTTCTTCCTTTTACAGGACTTCTCCTGAGTATGAAGTTTTTGGTGTTTTTTAAGGTTTGAACTCCTGTTGAAAGTTTTCTCACATTCCTTACATTTGAATGGTTTCTCTCCTGTATGAATCATTTGATGTCGAATAAGGGAAGAGCTTCGGCTGAAGGATTTTCCACAATTAACACATTCGTAGGGATTATCTCCAGAATGAAGTCTTGAATTTTTATTACTGTCTTCAGTCTCACTAAAACCTTTTCTACATTTATTGCCTTCACAGACCTTTGCTTCAGTATGAATTTTTTGATGCTTAGTAAGGTTTGTACGTCTGTTGAAGAATCTCCCACATTCACTACATTTATAAGGTTTCTCTCCTGTGTGAATGATCTGATGTCTAATGAGGGATGAACTCCGACTGAAGGCTCTCCCACATTGATAGCATTCATAGGAATTCACTAAGGTATGACTTTCTGGGTGTTGAATATCTATACTCAGGCTCAAGGCATTCCCACATTCATTATATTCTGAATATTGCTTACCAGAGTCTAAATTAAATTTGAAGTTAGTTTTAAACTTACCACATTTTGAGGACCCTTTTCTCATAGGAATTCCTTGTTGTATGCCCAAAGTTGAATTAACTGACTTAACATCTAAACTTTTCTTATTCTCACTACCTTCAAAGTTTCCCACTTCAGTGTAGACTGTCTTATGAACAAAAGCTTCTTCTGGCAAATTTATGTCCCAGTGTTCCTGGTTCCTATTTAACCAGTCATTGCTCATCCAAGCATCTAAAGAAGGGGATCCGCTTTTGGTCAGTCTTGTCATAATCACTCCAGGAGATGATTCTTTTCCAGAAATTCTCTGCTTTGGAACTGAATCTTGGTTTTCTGAAATTACCTCTCTGTCTAAAAAGAAATAAAAAATTCCATGAACTAGAAAAAGGGAAATTGTTTAATTAGGAAAGGGATGCTAAACCACATAAGGGAATATGCATATTTTATAGGCCTTAAATACAGAATGGAAATGTGAGGTGAGATTAGAAAAATGAGAATTATAGAAGAAATAAAAGGGATAAAAGTATTAAAAGGGAGGTTAGGAGATCATAAAATATGAGAGCTATTCAGGAATATTAGAGAGAATACATAGGGCTTAGGAAAATATCCAGCATATGAACTGGGATAGGGTGGCATATCATAGTTCAAATTATTACTGGTTTGTAACTAGTCTGTGTGGGTTATACCTAACCTTCCTTTCTCTAGCATCTTGTCTTTGTCTCTTTTAACCTACGCTGTTCATCAATAATAAATACACCCTTCTAAAATAGCAATTTAATCATATCTTTAAAAACATGTCTACATTTACAGGCACATCTTAACCAGCTACAACAAACTGGCAATCAGTGCTTCTATTTTCCATACAAGCTGCAATTATTCCCCATATTTAACAAAGGCAGAAAAAAAAAACTATAATCAGAAGTAGCAGAGAAACCACCCCTCTTCCTGGGCTCAAAATCACTCCTGATTCAAATGGTGCTACGTTATTTTTCTGTGTATTTCCTAGAACTCAAAATTTTACCTGTCCCAGGTAAGATTCAGTTCTCTTGTTTTCACCCGTCTTCAGTTTGTTTCATTTAATGTCTTACTTTCCTTCTCAAGATTCCTTTCTCACTTAGTTTCTGTATAAATACGTCCAATATACTATATATTCTAGCAATTTCTTAATAACTAAATTTCACTGACTCCCATTACCCTTCCGCACATAACTTCAGCTTTATCTAATGCTTTACTTCTACACTTTATTGGAAGCCAAAACACATCTTCAGCTTTGTATCTCACATATTTTTTTTTTAAGATTTTATTTGTTTATTTGAGAGAGAGAATGAGATACAGAGAGCATGAGAGGGGGGAGGGTCAGAGGGAGAAGCAGACTCCCCACTGAGCAGGGAGCCCAATGCGGGACTCGATCCCGGGACTCCAGGATCATGACCTGAGCTGAAGGCAGTCACTCAACCAACTGAGCCACCCAGATGCCCTCACATTTTTTTTTTTTTACCTGTCTCCAAGACAATGCCACTTGGCTATCCTACTACTCTCTTCCAACTGAACAAATGAGACTGAGAATTTCATCTTTCATGTTGAAAGAACTTCCCTCAATGTCCTCAGTTGTTCAGTGAGTCATTGTTCTTCTAATATTTACACTAGAGTCCACAAAGAGATCTTGAATAAACATTGCTCTTTATCCCTTGTATCTAATCTGCCCTGAGGTACTATTGTTTTATGAAATGACTTTTGCCTCAAAGCAGCCCCACTGATGCATCCAACTTTGTCAAATACCTATTAATTCAGCCTGATTTAGTCTAATTTCTAGCAGAAATTATCTGTCTGTATAATACTCACACTGGAAACTAGACTATTAAAACAATCTCCTAGAGCAGAGTGTAGGAATATAATGAGAGTACTGACTGTAGTTTCCCCGTTTCTGCCTCACCAGTGTATACTGGGTGTGTGGGCAGATAACCTGTAATTTAATTCATAGGTCTTC
The DNA here is from genome assembly GCF_002201575.2 of Neomonachus schauinslandi. NCBI lineage: Eukaryota > Metazoa > Chordata > Mammalia > Carnivora > Phocidae > Neomonachus > Neomonachus schauinslandi. Next base: position 49,162,278 of record NC_058413.1, read on the forward strand.
AGTGAGAGAGAAACCTCTTCAAACCTAGACCTAATTTAATTTAGATGGTAAGATCCTGGACTTCAAGCCTGATGCCATAATGAGACGAGGTCTCTTAGGAGACAGTAAGTGTATTTAACAAGGGGGGAAAATTAAAAAAATAATTTGTGGCCAGAGGACAGATCAAAATGGCCACACATTCATTAAAAAACCCCACAGCTAACATTGTACTCAAAGGGGGAAAAACAGAGCTCTTCCTCTAAGATCAGGAACAAGACAAGGATGTCCACTCTCACCACTGTCATTCAACATAGTACTGGAAGTTCTAGCAACAGCAATCAGACAAGAAAAAGAAGTAAGAGGCATTCATATTGGTAAATAAGAAGTAAAACTCTCACTATTTACAGATGACATGATACTATATAAAAAAAATCCTAAAGACTCCACCAAAAAACTACCAGAACTGATAAATTAATTTAGTATAGTTGCAGGATACAAAATATACAGAAATCTGTTGCATTTCTATACTTTAAAATGAAGTAGCACAAAGAGAAATTAAGAAAACAATCCCAATGGGAGAGGAGGGGAGGGAAGGGGAGAGGAGGGAGGAAGCTAACAGTCCCATTTACAATTGCACCAAAAAGAATAAAATATGTAGGGGAGGTGGGTGGAGGGATGGGGTAACTGGGTGATGGGCATTAAGGAGGGCACCTGAAGTAATGAGCACCGGGTGTTGTATGAAACCGATGAATCACTAAATTCTACTTCTGGAACAAATTATATAGTATATGTTAAGTTGAATTTAAATCAAAAATAGAAAAAAATATAAAAAACATAGGAATAAATTTAGCCCAGAGTCATAGACCTGTACTCTGAAAACTATAAAATGCTGATGAAAGAAATTGAAGATGACACTAAGAAATGGAAAGATATTCCACACTCATGGATTGGGAGAACCAGTATTGTTAAAATTTCCATACTACTCAAAGCAATTTACATATTTAATGCAATCCCTATCAAAATACCAACAGTACTTTTCAAAGAACTAGAACAAAGAATCCTAAAATTTGTATGGAACCAAGAAAGACCTTGAATAGCCAAACCCAATCTTGAAAAAGAAGAACAAAATTGGAGGTATCAAGACATACTATGCAAAGCTGTAGTAATCAAAACAGAATGGTACTGGCATAAAAAAAAACAAAAAACAAAAAACAGACACACAGATCAATGGAACAAAACAGAGAGCCAGAAATAAACCCACAGCTTTATGATCAATCAATCTATGACAAAGGAGGCAAGAATATACAATGGGAAAAAGTCTCTTCAACAAATGGTGTTGGGAAAACTAGACAGCTACATGCAAAAGAATGACACTGGACCCTTTTCTTACACTATATACAAAAATAAACTCAAAATGGATTAAAGACCTAAATGTGAGACCTGAAACCATAAAATTCCTAACAGAAAACATAGGCAGTAATTTCTCTGACATTGGCCATAGCAATATTTTTCTAGATATGTCTCCTTTGGCAAGGAAAACAAAAGCAAAAGTAAACTACTGAGACTACACCAAAGTAAAAATGTTTTGCACAGTTAAGGAAACTATCAACAAAATAAAAACAACCTACTGAATGGGAGAAGATATTTGCAAATGATATATACAATAAAGGGTTAGAATCCAAAATATATAAAGAACTTCTAAAACTCAACACGAAAAAAACAACAATCCAATTTAAAAAATGTGCAGAGGACCTGAAAAGACATTTTTTCAAAATAGACATTAGATGGCCAACAGACACATGAAACAATGTTCAACATCACTCATCATCAGAGAAATGTAAATCAAAACCACAATGAGATATCATCTCACACTGGTCAGAATGGCTAAAATCAGAAACACAAAAAATAAGAGTGTTGGCAAAGATGTGGAGAAAAAGGAACCCTCTTGCACTGTTGGTGGGAATGCACACTGGTATAGCACTGTAGAAAACAGTATGGAGGTTCCTCAAAAAATTAAAAATAGAAATTCTGTATGATCTAGTAATTCCACTAGTGGGTTTTAGCCAAAGAAAATGAAAACACTAATTCAAAAAGATATATGCAACCTTATGTTTACTGCAGAATTATTTATAATACAGAAGCAACCAAAATGTCCATTCATAGAGAAATGGATAAAGAAGATATGATATACATAGGGGGGTGTGTGTGTGTATACGAAGAAGAAGAATCTTAAATATAACGGACAAACTGGTGTTTGCCAGAGGGAAGGTGAGTGGGGGAATAGGTGAGAACAGAAGAGGATTAAGAGGACACTTATGATGAGCATGGCATAATGTACAGAATTGTTCAATCATTATATTGTACAGCTGAAACTAACATAATACCATATATTAATTATACTTGAGTAATAAAAAGAGATAGATGTACATTCTTTGGCACCCTCCCATAGAGAAGTGGGGTTTTTCTTCCTCTTGCAAATGGGCTACTTCTGTGACTGCTTAGCCAACAGAATATGGTAGAAGTGATACCATGCCACTTCTGGGCCTGGCCTTTAGGAGACTGAAAATGTTGAATTCCTCTCAGCATATTCCCAGAACCTGGCTGGCATGCTATGAGAAGTCCATGCCTCAAGAAGAGGCCACATGGGGGCACCTGGGCGGCTCAGTCGTTACGCGTCTGCCTTCGGCTCAGGTCATGATCCCGGAGTCCCGGGATCGAGCCCTGCATTGGGCTCCCTGCTCCGTGGGGAGCCTGCTTCTCCCTCTCCCACTCCCTCTGCTTGTGTTCCCTCTCTTGCTGTGTCTCTCTCTGTCAAATAAATAAATTTAAAAAAAAAAGAAGAGCCCACATGAAGGTGCTCTGGTCCACAGGGCCAAAGTTCCCAGTGACAGCCAGCATCAACTTCCAGCCATGTGATGAGCCATCTTGACCATTCCATCCCAGCAGAACACTGTATCCTCAGTCAACATCATATGGATCCTGAGAACTCCTAAGTCAACTCACAAAATTGTGAGTTAATAAAATGATTGTTGTTTCAAGTCACTAAGTTTTGGGGCAATTTGTTAGAAACAATAGGTCACTGAAACAGAAGTTGTTCCAGAAGTATTTACTGAGTGGCAAAATTCCTAAATGTATTTCTCTAAGCAAATCTCTGATGTTCTCATATTTCTAGGACTCATTTTTCATATAACTTCTTTACTCCTATTTTTAAAGTCACTTTCATGTATTTTGTTATTTTCAAATCACTTAGTTCTAACATATAGGAAAGCTACCAATATTTTTATTTTATATCTGGCCACCTTACAAAACTCTTAACAGATATAATAGTTTTGACAATGAGTTTTTTTTGGATTTTCTAAGTAGAAAGTTACCGTTTACAAATAATAGCTTTTCCTCTCTTCTACTAATTAACTTTCTCATTTTTTTTCATTTATTAGTGATGTCTTTCAGGTCAACATTAAATAATTATAGGAACAGTCTTATCTATTGATTTTAGTGGAAACACCACTGTTTATCTTTACACCCATGATTTGTTCGCCTTCTGCGCTAAACAGATTTTGAGTCAATGTCTTATTCCTATTAATCCCAAACTCAGAAACTATGCTTTACCTACAAGACTTTGTTCCTGTCTCTAAACTGAAACAAAAATGAACACTTTAAACCTTAGCCTATCATCCCAATCCTGGGTGTCTGCTCACAAGTCCCCTGGAGACCAGCCATGCCAAACCATCTCTGCCTTTCCTTGGCCTATATGAGTTTCCCCCAACTTCTCAAACCATTCCAATGGCTTATCTGTGTTTACAGATTAAAATCCACAGGATTCTTTTTTCATAGGTTTTGACTAGTTAATTAAGCTGTCCAGAATTTGGTTTTATATTCTCTATCCAAATTTACCTTAAACTGTTTATAATAAACTTGGGTCATTAGCACTTAAATCTAGATGTGCCTCTGATCATCTGATGAGCCTTTAAAGAGCATATGTGTAAGTATGTATATTCCATGTGGCTACGCTGGGCTTCTCACAAACAGCAATGTCAAGCTAGTTGAAGTAGTGGCTGCTAACCTCCAAGAGAAAGAAGTGGCAGCTCCAGGTCCTATTACAGGCTACACCTGGAACCGGCAGTGTCACCTCTGCTCCATTTCTTGATCGAACAGTCTAGTGCCCACTGAGATTCAAAGGACGGGCAAACAAAGTCTGCCTCTTTTTTTTTTTCTAACGGAAGTATAGTTGATACACAGTGTTACGTTAGCTTCAGGTGTACAAAGGCTACATCTTGATGGAGAGAGTGACAAAGATTCTGTAGCCACCTTTAATCCACTGTAGTCTATTAACTGTTTTGGTAAATAAGCTACATTTACCGAGGTAAATTCCAGATTGATTGAAGTATTACTTAAATGAGGAAATAAATGAAATCAGAATAAAATCAGGAAATATGGGGCGTCTGGGTGGCTCAATGGTTAAGCGTCTGCCTTCGGCTCAGGTCATGATCCCAGGGTCCTGGGATCGAGCCCCGCATCGGGCTCCCTGCTCGGCGGGAAGCCTGCTTCTCCCCTCTCCCACTCCCCCTGCTTGTGTTCTCTCTCTCGCTGTGTCTCTCTCTGTCAAATAAATAAATAAAATCTTAAAAAAAAAAAATCAGGAAATATATTTCTACTTTGGGTATGGAAAAATTCTTATGCCTAGAACTAACAGATATAAAGCACTGGGGAGAAGAGACGTGATAACATAAATTTAAAAATATGTATGGCAGGGGCGCCTGGGTGGCTCAGTCGGTTGAGCGACTGCCTTCGGCTCAGGTCATGATCCCAGGGTCCTGGGATCGAGTCCCGCATCGGGCTCCCTGCTCTGCGGGGAGCCTGCTTCTCCCTCTCCCGCTCCCCCGCTTGTGTTCCCTCTCTCGCTGTGTCTCTCTCTGTCAAATAAATAAATAAAAAAAAAATCTTTAAAAATATGTATGGCAGGCACCATAAACAAAATAATTAAAAAAACTTCAGCGATATTTCATTTGCTGTAATTGATCAATAGTGGGAATTTCCATGAGATCTTACTTAAAAACCTCTAAAATCTTAATAAAGGACATAAAACCATTTACTGAATCACAAATGACCAAAGCAAGTAAGATAATTTTTACCTTTCTCATAATCCAATATTTATCTATCCAGTTTTTTCCTTTGGTTCCTGTAAATGTGCAAAAGCTTGAGATACAAAGGTAGGGCAAAAAGAGACACGGTCCCTACCCTCAAGGAACATAAAGCCTAATGTGGAAGACAAAGACTTATACAGATACAAGCAAAATATAATTGTGATAAATGCTAAAAAGACAAGATTATGATCGTATGGGAGTATATAACAGAAAAAAACGAATCAAGACAGACTTCCCTGAGGAAATGTGAAACTCTTTGAGATCAGAAGGAAGATGAGGAATCAACTAGGCAAAGAATAGAAGAACGAGCATTTTATGTAAGGAAACCACATGTACAGAGGCCCTGAGATGGAGGGCAAGCCCCACTCAAGGGACATCTGGAATGTGTGTCTTGTGGAACTCTTTTCTCTGCAGTCCTCCAACACTAACACATATTTGATGCTGATGGGAAGCAGAGTGGTGTGGTTTGGGTGCAAAGAGTGAGTGGAGGATGCAGTGTGAGACGAGGTTGGAGAAATAGGTAGGGACTAGTGTGTTCTGAAGCAAGCAAAACTGCAGTCAGCATAGTGATTTAAGCAAGTACGTGACAGAATTTGATCTTTTTGATTGCAATGTGGCTCAAACACTGGAGTTGGGGAAAAGAGCAAAGAGGCATGGCAAGATCTTTCAGTACGATGAATTAAGAGACTGCAGGGATAGTTGAGATGAGAAACGGTGATGGAACATGGACTAGGGTAGTGGCACTACAGATAGAAAGAAGTGGAGACATTCAAGGGATATTTAGAAAGATAAAACCAAGTCTTAGGTGCAGGAGAAGTCGTGTCAAGGATAATACACTATACTTGTGTAACTGGATGGATAGCAGTGCCATTCACTCAGGGAACAATGGAGGAAGACAGGAAAGGAAAAAGTTATGACTTTGGTTTTAAAGAGCTGGAGTCACCTTTAAGACATCCAAGAGAAATGTCACGTGCCTATAAATTTTTCAATTCGGAGAAGAAGTCTGGGCTGGGGACACAAATTTGTAAGTCACCTACACGTGTGTGGTAAGTGAAGCTGCAGTTGTGGATGTGATAACCTAGAGAAGAAAAGAGAGTAAGAAAAGAAGACAAAATGAGACGTGTCAAGAAACTCTGAAATTAGAGCTAGAGAAAGAGAAGTCTCCACCAGACTGAGAGAGAAAGGCCAGAAAGAGGAGGAAAATAGGATGCGCTATAAGAACCTACGAGTGTTTTAAGAGTGAGGAGCAGGTAATGTAAGACAAGGAACGAAAACATATCCACCGGACTTAGCTACAAGAAAGTCTTCTACAACCTTAGTAAGGACTGTTTCAGAGGAGATCTGGCATAAGAACTAAACTGGAATGGGGTAAGGAATAGAAGGTGAGGAAATGAGAAAAGTATAAAATATTTTGAGAAGACTGGCTATAAATAGGTGAGAAAGAGAGTAATATGTTGAGAGAAAAATTTTTTACATCAGTAATGACCTGAAAATGTTGAAAAACCAACGGGAAGATGAGGCAAAAATGGTAAAAATGTAAGTGAAAGAAGGCAGGGAGAAATGGGGTCCAAAGGAAAAGAGTGGGGGTGGGGGAATTTACCTTAGAAAGGAAGAAATTGAATAATTTGCCTATCAAACCAATAAAGATTTCAGGTAAACAATAGGGTGCTAGACTGATAATAATAAATAGATAATACGTTATTAGTGACAGTATGGATGGGTATAACCTTTCTGTAGACAATATAGCACAATGTAACAAGACTGTTAAATATACTCATGCCCTTTGATGAACAAGTTTCTCTTCTAACAAGGTATATCTTACGTAGATATGCCTGAAAACTTGGCAACAACCTGAATGTCCAACAGCTGAGGAGGAATGGTTAAACGTATTATGATACATGTATATGATGGAATGTTACATGTGAATTAGAAACCACATTTTCACACACTATTTAGTGACACAGGTAATTGCCTATGGTATCATATTAGGTGAGAAGAGCAGAATATAAAGTGACATATCCCTGATGATCCCAATTTTGGAAAAAAACAAATCTTCACAAGCCACAGAGACACATCATCACAAAGAAAAAAAGTCTAAGAAAATAAATCAAAATGTTAATACTGCATAGCTCTGGGGAGTGAGGTAATTGGGTGAGCTCTATTCCTCTTCATACATTTCTATATGTACTAAAATTTACATTAAGCACACAATAATTGATCATCTCCCACAAACAAAATGTTAATAAGAATAAAGAGATTACATGAAGATAGAAAGTTAGGGCACAAGAAGTTCTATAGTAAACGAAAGAAAAATGGAAAAATGGAAGATTACTAAAGTCACTCTGTATGAAGTTTTCTTTAAAAGAAAGAATATGATTTCATGCTGGGTTGGCTAATGTTTGTTTATGTAGCACTAACCACATGCCAGGCACTGTTCTAAGGGTGCTCCCCATATGACTCACTTAAGCCTCACAGGAACGTGGAGGTAAGTACTGTTATTAACTCCATGTTACAGATCAGGAGACTGGCAGGTAGGCTGCTCTGGGCCACACAGCTTTAAAAGCGTCTGTGTTCCTCACCTGCAACATTCTTTTTTTTTTTTTAAAGATTTTATTTATTTATTTGAGAGAGACAGAGAGTGAGAAACAGCATGAGAGGGGAGAGGGTCAGAGGGAGAAGCAGACTCCCTGCCGAGCAAGGAGCCCGATGAGGGACTCGATCCCGGGACTCCAGGATCATGACCTGAGCCGAAGGCAGCCGCCCAACTGACTGAGCCACCCAGGCGCCCATCACCTGCAACATTCTTTTGCCTATCCACTGAAGAAAAAGAATCTGTGAATGACTGTTATTAACTCCATGTTACAGATGAGGAGACTGGCAGGTAGGAGACTCCGGGCCACACAGCTTTAAAAGCGCCTGTGTTCCTCACCTGCAACATTCTTTTGCCTACCCACTGAAGAAAAAGAATCTGTGAACAAAAGGCAATGTGACTTTTTTCCTTCAAAGCTTCGGTGGTTTTGTCGTCGCCTCCCCGACTCTTACTCGAAGGCTGTTAACAGTACACTGTGTGTTTAACAAACAGAAGCTTCTTATGGCTGCCTCATATCTGCCTGGTTCTTACCCAAAACAGATGTGCTTGGGATTTCTTGCTCCACTGTCCATCTTCTTTCCTTACTCTCCAGCTTGGAGATCTCAACTGGCTTGTAAAGTAGATGTTCTGTTCGTGGGGAAAATGAAAAAACAACAACAGACAGACATCTCAGCCATTTTTATAGGGAAGAGATTCCATCCCTCCGTAGTTCTCTAAGAGCTGCTGAAAGATAAGGCCAGCGGTCACCACAGATCTGCGTACATCTAGCTCTCCAACAGAAGGACTTCCACTCAGATACACAGCAGGAAAATCTGCGATCGTGCCCAAAGGATGTTAGGAAAACCGAACCCAAGCGCCCTTAACCGCTGAAGTTGTCCTCTAGTTTTTAGCAGCAGGTGAAGAGACCACTGACAGGCAGAGGAGGTAAATACACAGAAGCCACCTTGATGCAATGAATTCAGGTTCCTGTAGTTCTCCAGCATCACATCCCTGTACAGGGTCTTCACAGCAGGGTCCAGTTGTCCCCACTCTTCCTCGCTGAATTCCACAATCACATCTTTGAATGTTATTGGTTCCTAAAACATTAAATTTCTTTTTAATCAAAGGTCACTCCCAAAAAGATTACTAGAGGAGAAATGAACCTGGAAAGAATAGGGTAGGTCGTCAGAATATGTAAGAAACTGACAAACGTTTGGGGTTCTAAGTGATGAAAATCAAGTTATACTAGAGGCCTATCAATTTGGCACTCTGTGAGGGCTGCCAAAGGAAAATCAATGCAGTCCTAACCGTAAATTAACTTTTATTTTGGTTGAGGGAAAAAAAAAAAGACAGTTGGAATAATTGTGGAACAAAAAATTACTACAGAGTAAAAGTACCTGACATAAGAGGAGTTCAGAAGAGGAAGAGTTTCAGATAGATTTGAGGGGAATTTGTAATGAAGATAGCTAGCAGGAGACATAGGGCATTTTCTCTAAGAAAGGCAGCCTGCTAACTCATTCCCATTCGGGTCAGGCAGTCCTTTCCTGATTACCCAAAACGAAGTAGCCACCCCCTCATCAGTCTCTACTGCGTTGTTTCTTTCTCTTCTTTGTAATAATTATTACTACCTGCGCTTGTCTGCCTGTGGGCCTGTCTGCATCTTCTGGCATCTCCACAGAGGATTTCCTTTCGGTTCCCCTCAGCAGTGCAGGTCAGACACGACATAAGTTTTTTTTTTTTTAAGATTTTATTTATTTATTTGACAGAGACAGAGCCAGTGAGAGCAGGAACACAAGCAGGGGGAGTGGGAGAGGGAGAGCAGGCTTCCCGCGGAGCAGGGAGCCCGATGCGGGGCTCGATCCCACGACTCTGGGATCATGACCTGAGCCGAAGGCAGCCACTTAACGAGTGAACCACCCAGGTGCCCACGACATAAGTATTTCTTATGAGGACCTTCACACCATCATGTGTTGCACTTCCCTCTCTAGCATTCCCAACCTTGTGATGGGCACCTTCAGTCACAATGAAATACACATCTCTCCCCTCCCTCTACTGCAGAGCCAGACAACTCTAAGACATCGGATGACTCTGAGTAAATCATCTACGTTAGTTTTGCCTCCTTCCTCACCTTTTTCCCTCAACCCTCTGCAACCTGGCTTCTATTCCCATGCATGGTAGTATCTCTGTGATGGTTAAGGGAATGGGTAAATTCAGGCTGAATTTTCCTGAATTTTTAAAGGATTTATCCTTGAAATACTCTCATCCTTGGCTTTCAGTGACATGGTATCTTCTTGGTTTTCCTCGACCACTTTGATGCTTTCATTTCAGTATCCTTTGGGGTTTCTTCTGCTCTTGCCTATTCAGTGACGTTACTCAGGATTCTGCCCTTGGCTCCCTTCACTTTTAATTTTAAACATTCTCTGGTGGGCTCTATTTCTATGGCTTTGATTACTGTCTACAACCCTGAGGGAAGAGATGCACAGAAAGATACAAAGATTAAGTATTTTCCAAAGAGTGTATCATCAACTAAAATAAAATAGATCCAATGTCCTATGGGAGAAGTAACAGTCTTACGTCCTTAGACGGACCTATACTTAGCAAAAGTTCAAAAGTCGAAAAAGAAAAAGCAGATCATTTCAGTGAAGAGTAGGAATCCTAAATCACCTGAGAATTGCTAGTTAGTGAGTCAGTTTCCATTTTCTCCTTGATGTTCCCCTTCTGGAGGATGACACAATCCTTGCAGGGTATCTCTGAGGAAGATGAAGGAAAACATTAGGGAGACAAGATTTGCTCTGGAGAAACATTTAATGATTATAGTAGTCATTTTAACATGCTATTCATAGGAATCATCTTTAGAGCTTTGGAAAAATAATGATGTCACGCCCTACCAGCAATCAGAATCTCCAAAGGTGGGGCTCAGATGTTAAAGTTTTTAAAAACTCTAAAAATGGGCACCTGGGTGGCTCAGTTGGTTAAGCGACTGCCTTCGGCTCAGGTCATGATCCTGGAGTCCCAGGATCGAGTCCCACATTGGGCTCCCTGCTCGGGCGAGAGTCTGCTTCTCCCTCTGACCCTCCCCCTTCTCATGCTCTCTCTCATTCTCTCTCTCAAATAAATAAATAAAAATAAAATAAGAGCTCTAAAAATGATTCTGATATCCTACCAGAAGTTGAATAGTATTGGATCAGGGAGAAGAAGGCCAAAATAATATTTTGAGGCTTCATCTGTGTCTACAGCAGATTCCAAAAAATAACTTTAATTCTGTCCTAAAGTCTGTAGCTTTGTAGTAAGTTTTGAAATTGAAAGTATGCATCCTTAAAGTTTGTTCTTCATCAAGGCTGTTTTGGTTATTTGGACTCCTTTGTAACTTCATATGCATTTTAGGATCAGCTTGTCTATTTCTGCAAAAAAAGGTAGCTGGAATTTTGCTATGAATTGCATTTGAACCTGCAGAGCGCTTTAGAGAGTATTATCATCTTAAAAACATTAAGTCATCCAATACATGAACACAGGCTGTCTTTTTAAAATTATTTTTAATGAAAAAAATTGACAGGTAACCCAGTCCCAGGGATCCCAAGGGCTGCTGACGGGCTCTGCAGGCCTCTCGGGGTACTCAAAGGGCAGTAGGTGCGAACTCTGAACTAGTCATCTTCCATTGGACCTGTGGAGACTGGGGTGGGCAGTTGTAAGTAAATGCCTTGTGGCTTTTGCTAGGAAATCTTAAAAAAAAATTCACATAAAAGTGACCCATGTATTTTAAACCCATGTTGTTCAAGGGTCAACTGCATAAGAACAGATCATATGACAGTAAAGATAACTTTACTTCTTCCTTTCCAATTAGGATGCCTTTTATTTCTTTTTCTTGTTTGTTGCACTGGCTAGTACCTCCAGTATAATGTTGAACAGACGTAGCCAGAGTGGGCATCCTTGTCTTGTTCCTTATCCTAAGGGTAAAGCTTTCAGTCTTTAACCATTAAGTATGATGCTTCCTGTAAGTTTTTCATAGATGCCCTTTATCAGGTAGAAGAAATTCCCTCTATTCCTAGTATATTGAGTGCTTTTATCATGAAAGGGCAATGGATTTTGTCAAATGCTTTTTCTGTATCAAGAGGACCTTGTGTGCACCTGGGTGGCTCAGTCGATTAAGTGTCTACCTTCAGCTCAGGTCATGATCTCAGGGTCCTGGGACAAGAGTCCCGTATCAGGCGCCCTGCTCAGTGAGTAGTCTGCTTCCCCTTCTCCCTCTGCCCCTCCCCTCCACATTCACATTGTTTTAAGCCACTTTGTGGTCATTTGTTATGACAGTAATAGAAAACTAATATAACTAACTACAAATAAGCACCACCTCAACTCCTTCTCTGAAACTGTTCTAAAGCTTAATAATTACTTCATAATCAACAATTTCAGTAAATTACTTTCAATATTCATCTTAATAGGAGAAGCTTTTTGTCACAGCATTGCTGAACACTCCCTTCTTGAAGATTTCTTTTCTTAGCTCAAGATACTAACATTTCTTGGTTCTCTGATGTCCTAGATTATGCTTTTCTAGCCTGCTTACCTGGCTTTTCTTCTTCTGTTTAATCCTTTATTTCTTTTTCAAATAAGGACTAAATACAGCAACAATATCATCACTCTCCCCAGTCAACAATTCCTTGTCAAATATCCAATCAACTGCCTCATGACTTACAAGGTTCACACATTCATGTGATTGGCTATACATCTTTTACGTTTAATTTCTAAATCCCTCATCCATATCCCCACTTCTCCCTTAAAATTAGTTTGTTTTAGGGCGGTGCCTGGGTGGCTCAACAGGTTAAATGTCCAACCCTTGATTTCAGCTCAGTGGTGACCTCAGGGTCATGAGATGGAGGCCCACGCTGGGCTCCGTGCTCAGTGCAGAGTCTGCTGGAGATTCTCTGTCCCTCTCTTATTCTCGCTCTCCCTCTCACCCTGCTTGTGCATGCATGCTCTCTCTAATTAAATAAAATCTTTAAAAAAAATAAAATTATTTTGTTTTAGAAACTGGATTATCTTGTAGTTTCCCAGAGTTTAGATTTTACTAATGGCATTCCCATGATATAATTTAACATGTTCCTCCATCCTTTGTATTTCCTGTAATGGGTAGTTAGAGCTATGATAGCCCTTAAGTATTGATGCTCCCTAAGGTATATATTTCTCCTACTTCTGTTCATACCTGTAACTTTCCAAACCCATAGAGATCTCAAATTCAACATGCCACATAATTACTGTATAAATCCCCTCCCATAAAATCCGTTACTTATGCCCATTCATGTATGGCAGAACATGCACATTTACATCAAATCTTATCCCACTCACACCTTATATGCGGTCCATAATTCCTTTAGGTTCAAACTCCTGTTTTCCCAATACTCCCTCATCCTTTAACACCTCACCTATCTTAACTGATTTTCCTGTTTTCAGAGTCCTCAGGTCTATCCTTTAAACAAGATGCTGATAAACTTTTTCTGTGAAGATCCAGATAGTAAATATTATGGGTTTTGCAGGCAATACAGTCTCTGCTACAACTAATCAACTCTGGTCATGGCATGAAAGCAACTGTAGACTAAATGTAAATCAGTGGGCATGGCTGTGTTCCAAAAACACTATCTCCAAAAACATTTGGCCTTTGGGCCATAGTTTGCCAACCACTACTCTATATTGATATCAAAATGATATTTTAGTTTATTTTTTTTTAAAGATTTTATTTATTTGACAGAGAGAGACACAGTGAGAGAAGGAACACAAGCAGGGGGAGTGGGAGAGGGAGAAGCGGGCTTCCTGCTGAGCAGGGAGCCCAATGTGGGGCTTGATCCCAGGACCCTGGGATCATGACCTGAGCCGAAGGCAGATGCTTAATGACCGAGACACCCAGGCGCCCCAAAAATATTTTAAAATGCAAATCAAATCATTTTACTCCCCTACCCATGCTGTGAGATCTCATTCTCTATTTCTATTTCCTATAGAATAAAATCCGTGCTTCCTTAAATAGTAAAGTCCTTCATGTTCTGGCCCTTGACACCCTCTTAGCTTCAGAAAAAGATAATTTCTTTTCTTTTCTTTTTTTTTTATTTTTTATTTTTATTTTTTTTTAAAGATTTTATTTATTTATTTGACAGAGAGAGACACAGCGAGAGAGGGAACACAAGCAGGGGGAGTGGGAGAGGGAGAAGTAGGCTCCCCGCAGAGCAGGGAGCCCGATGTGGGACTCGATCCCAGGACCCTGGGATCATGACCTGAGCCGAAGGCAGTCGCTCAACTGACTGAGCCACCCAGGCGCCCTCTTTTTTTTTTTTAAGATTTTATTTATTTGACAGAGACATAGCGAGAGAGGGAACACAAGCAGGGGGAGCGGGAGAGGGAGAAGTAGGCCTCCCGCTGAGCAGGGAGCCCGATGTGGGGCTCGATCCCAGGACCCTGGGATCACGACCTCAGCTGAAGGCAGACACTTAACGAATGAGCCACCCAGGCACCCCAAGATAATTTCTTTTCGTATGGGAAGAGTCAATTACTTTTTTTAGGGTTCTTTTTCTTTTTAATTGAGGTATAATTAACATATAACATCATACAGTTGACCCTTGAACAACAGGGGTCAGGGGCACCAACCTCCTGAGCAGCTGGAAATCTGCATATAACTTTAGACTCCCCCAAAACTTAACTACTAATAGCCTACCACTGACCAGAAGCCATACCAATAACATAAGCAGTCTAATGCATATTATATATATATATATATATTACATACAGTATTCTTACAATAAAGTGAGCTAGAGAAAAGAAAGTGTTAAGAAAATCGTAGGAGAAAATACATTTACAGTACTGTGCTGTATTTATTGAAAAACACCCATATATAATTGGACCCACACAGTTTAAACCCATGTTGTTCAAGGGTCAACTGTATTAGCTTCAGGTGTACAATGTAACGATTCAATATTTATGTATATTGCAAAATGACCGCCACAATAAGTCTAGGTAACATCTGTCACCATATATATTTACAAAAAGTTTTTTCTTGTAATGAGAGCTCTTAAGATCTAATGTCTTAACAACTTTCAAATATGCAATACAGTATTATCAACTATAGTCACTACCCTGTACATTACATCCCCATGACTTATTTTATACCTGGAAGTTTCTATACCTTGTGACCCTCCACCCATTTTGCCCATCCTCCCCCCCCCCCCCCCCCTCTGGCAATGACCAATCTGTTCTCTGTATCTATGAGCTCATTTTTCCCTTTTTTTTTTTTAGATTCCACATAAGGGTCAACTATTATTCTACTGCCAATTTTCTACATTCTCACCTTCATCTTTAAGTATTTCAATCACATCCTTTATGAGGGTCACCACTTCTTTGCTGTTCCTTGGATGTTGTAAATTCACCCAAGTCCTGATGTCTTCAGGGAGAATTGTCAGAAATTGTTCTAGCACCAACAGCTCTAGGATCTGCTGCTTTGTATGAACCTCTGGTCTCAGCCACTGAAGACAGAGCTCCCAGAGTTGGCACAGGGCTTCATGAGGCCCAGACACTGCCAAGTACTGGAAATTTCTGAATCTTTGACGAGAGGCCTCAGAGTCATAGGTTTCCATGACTGGGATGGATTCCTGTTGCCAGGACACATCTACTCTCGGGGCCTCACTTTGTTCATGTAGAATCAGGTTTTGAGGTTTTGAGATAGCCATCAACTTGTTCAGAGGCTGCATCTTCCTGGACAGAACTCCCACTGTAGTTTGAATTTGTCTAACTAGAGGATTCTAGTAATTCTCAGGCTTGGGCTAAGCACTTGTGTACAATATATGTGCAATGTGATTTCAGCCAAGTTCTATCTCAATAAGAGAAAAGTTCCAGGAGCTTCAGACAGAAAGCTAACACTCAGGTACCTGAGAGAATGAAAAAAAGACACCAGTATGACCTATATTTAATGAACACGTTTTAGCATAGTGTTAAAAGATAAAATAATACAAATAATATTCTTAAAATTGTCTAATAAGATAAATATTATGGACTATTCCTCCATTCTTATTTCCCTTTTTTTATAACAAGAAAATATACTGTCTCTTTCCCTTCACCACCCATCAAAAAGACAGAAAACACAGACATCACACAAAACGTGATAAATGAAATAGTCCTTTTAAAACAAACCTCATAATTTAATTGCCATTTCTCCTGTACCAGGTGACAACACATTTTTGCTTTATTTTATTTTTTTTTTAATTTTATTTAGTTATTTAACAGAGAGAAAGAGAGAGAGCACAAGCAGGGGGAGTGGCAGGCAGAGGGAGAGGGAGAAGCAGACTCCCCGCTGAGCAGGGAGCCCAACGTGGGGCTCGATCCCAGGACCCTGAAATCATGACCTGAGCCAAAGGCAGACACTTAACCAACTGAGCCACCCAGGTGCCCCAACATATTTTTGCTTTAAAACTAAGCAAAACACATCTTCAGAAGGATATTCAAGTTATTAAGGCTTTATACTATTGATACCTAAAAAATACTCACTAAAATATCAATAAGATTATATAAAATGAGTAAAATTGGAAATACCACTAGAAATTAAGTTAAGAAACAATTATTTAAAAAATAATATGAGTCATTTCATTGTCAGGGATAAATCAAAAAGTACATTTCAATGACACAAAAACAGACACATAGATCAACGGGTAGAGAGCACAGGAAAAAACCCATACCTATGTGGTTAATTAATCTATGACAAGGGAGGCAAGAATACACAATGGGGAAAGGACAGTCTTTTCAATAAATGGTGCTGGAAAACTGGACAGCTATAAGCAAAAGAATGAAACTGGACCACTTTCTTACACCATATGCAAAAATAAACTCAAAATGGATTTAAAAATCTAAATATGAGATCCGAAGCCATCAAACTCCTAACAGAAATACAGGCAGTAATCTCTTGGACATCAACCTTAGCAACATATTTATGGGTATGTCTCCTCAGACAAGAAAAACAAAAGCAAAAATAAACTGTTGGGACTACATCAAAATAAAAACTTTTGCACAGTAAAGGAAACCATCAACAAAACAAAAAGGCAACCTACTGAATGGGAGAATATATTTGAAAAGGACATATCTGGTAAGTGGTTGATATTCAAAATATATAAAGAATTTGTACATCTCGATACACACACTGACACACACACACAAATTCGATTAAAAAATGGGCAGAGGACCTGAATAGACATTTTCCCAAAGAAGATATACAAATGGCCAACAGGTATATGAAAAGATGCTCAACATCAATAATCATCAGGAAATGCAAATCAAAACCACAATGAGCTATCATTTCACACCTGTCAGAAAATGGCTAATATCAAAAAGACAAGAAATAACAAGTGGTAAGAATGTGGAGAAAAGGGAACCTTGTGCACTGTTGGTGGGAAGGTCAATTGGTGCAACCACTGTGGAAAACAGTATGGAGGTTTGTCAAAAAATTAAAAATAGATATACTATATGATCCAGTAATTTCACCACTGGGTATTTAGCCAAAGAAAATGAAGACGCTAATTTGAAAAGATATATGTACCCCTATGTTTATTGAATTATTTACAACAGCTAAGATATGAAAGCAACCAAAGATGAATGGATAAAGAAGTAGTATACATATATAATGGAATATTACACAGCCATAAAAAAGGATGAGACCTTGCTATTTGCAACAACATGGATGGATCTAGAGGGTATTATGCTAAGTGAAATAAGACGAGAAAAATAAGTACCATATGATTTCACTTACACGTGGAATCTAAAAGCCAAAACAAATGAACAAACAAACCAACCAAAAAGACTCTTAAATATAGAGAACTGGTGGTTGCCAGAGTGGAGGTGGCGGGGGGGGGGGGGGGGGGGGGGGAGGGGAGATATGAAAAATAAAGGGAATTAAGAAGTACAAACTTCAGTTACAAAATAAGTCACAGAGATGAAAAGTACAGCATAGGAAATATAGATAGTAATATAATAACATGGTGACACATGGTAACAACACTTACCATGGTGAGTACTGTATAGAACTGCAGAATCAATGTTGTATACCTGAAACTAATATTGTATGTCAATTTTATTTTATTTTATTTTTTTTTAAGATTTTTTATTTATTTATTTGAGACAGAGAGAATGAGAGAGACAGAGAGCACATGAGAGGGGGGAGGGTCAGAGGGAGAAGCAGGCTCCCTGCTAGGCGGGGAGCCTGCTTCTCTCCCTCTGCCTCTGCCTCTCTCTCTCTGATTTTCATGAATAAATAAATAAATAAAATTAAAAAAAAAAAGAGTCATTACATTCAGGGAAGTTTGGAAACAGCTTTCTACCCAATTGACAATTCTCCCAGTATGGATGCAATTCAACTTTCAGGGTTCATTTTATTACACGTCTCTAAGCCAGAGGTTAGGAGCAATCTCGTACCAGGGGAAATCTGACAATGTCTGGAGACAGTTTTGGCTGTCACAACTGGGGGCTCTCACTGGCATCTAGTGAGAGAAGCCCAGGGATCCTGCTAAACATCCTACAATGCACAAGACAGTGTTCTGTAATGGAGAATTGTCCAGCCCAAAGTGTCAGAAATTCCAAAGTAAAGAAATCCTGCTATAGAGAATACATAGTGACTAAGAGTACATACTTTGGAGTCACACTGACATGAGGCTAAATCCCAGCTGTACTAGTTACTACATGTATGAACTTAAGCAAATTATTTAACCAAACCGTGAGTTTTCTCAACTGTAACCTATCTGATTGAATTACAGGGGTTAAAAGAACACTCACCCACTTCTTGACAGGTAATACACACTCAATATACATTTTGTTGAGAGATTTTTTTTTTTTAAATCATAAATGGATGTTGAATCCTGTCAAATGATTTTTCTGCATCTATTGAAATGATGTGATTTTATTTTTCATTTTCTTAATGTTGTGTATCACACTGACTGATTTGCAAATATGTTTGCAAATCATATCTGGTAAGAGATTAATATCCAAAATACATAAAGAACTCATACAAATTAATAACAAAAAACAATCTGATTTAAAAATAGGCAGAAGATTTGAATATTTTTCCAGAGAAGACATTTGAACATTTTTCCAAAGAAGACATACAGGTGGCCAACAGATACATAAAAAGATGCTCAACATCACTGATCATCAGGCAAATGCAAATCAAAACAATACAATGATGTATCAACCCACAGCTGTGAGAATGATTATTTCTTTTAAAGATTTTATTTATTTATTTGACAGAGAGAGACACAGCGAGAGAGGGAACACAAGCAGGGCAAGTGGGAGAGGGAGAAGCAGGCTTCCTGCTGAGCAGGGAGCCCAATGCGGGGCTCGATCCCAGGACCCTGGGACCATGACCTGAGCCGAAGGCAGATACCCAACAACTGAGCCACCCAGGTGCCCTGTGAGAATGATTATTATGAAAAAGACAAGACATAACAAGTGTTGCTAAGGATGTGGAGAAAAGGGAACCCTTGTGCACTGCTGACGGCGGTGTCGATTGGGGCAACCATTCTGGAACAGTATGGAGGTTCCTTAAAAAATTAAAATAGAACTACCCTATATCCAGCAACTCCACTTCTGGGTATTTATCCAAAGAAATTGAAAACACTAACTGGGAAAGATATATGCACCCTCATGTTCATTGCAGCACTTTACTTGGTTTACAATAGCCAAGATATGAAAACAACCTAAATGTCCATCAACAGATGAATGGATAAAGAAATTTATCTACATACACACACAGGAATATTATTCAGCCATAAAAAGAATAAAATCTTACCATTTGCAACAACATGGATGTACTTTGAGGGAATTATGATAAGGGAAATAAAGTCAGAGAAAGAAAAATACTGTATGATCTCTCTTATATGTGTAATCTTAAAAACAAACAAACAAAAATACAAGCTCAGAGAACAAATTGGTGGTTGCCAGAGAAGAGTGGTAGGTGGAAGAAATGGGTAAAGGGGGTCAAAGGTCTCCCAGATCTCAGTTTTTAATACCATTCTTCAATAAAGGAACCAGGGCTTCATGGAGAAATGACTTATTCTAGAACTGGAGCAAGAAATATACAATATGGGGGTGCCTGGGTGGCTCAGTCAGTTAAGCATCTGCCTTCGGCTCAGGTCATGATCTCCGGGTCCTGGAATAGAGCCCTGCACCTGGCTCCCTGCTCGGCACGGAGTCTGCTTCTCCCTCTGCCTCTCCCTCTGCCCCTCTAGCCGACTTGTGCTCTCTCTCTCAAATAAATAAAATTAAAAAAAAAAAAAAAGAAATATACAAGATGAGCTTGGAGCACCCTGAAGTACTAGAAACTAGATCAGAGCTCAAAAACAAAAACACATTCACTGGGGCATGTCCAAGGCACCCAGGAGCCAAGTGAAAGAGCTCCCAATGGCCAAAGCTGAAACAATATGAGCAATAAATAACCCAAAGTATAAAATTAATACTCATAAACTATACTAATATACATGACTGACTCAATCAGTAAGTAAATGGGGAAGACTAGACCAATCTCTCATGCAGAAGAATCCCAAATAATTTGTGTAGATACTCAGTCCTCCAGGAGGTGGAACATAACTCTCCATCCCTTGAGTTTGGGCTCTACATAGTGAATCCCTTCCAAAGAGTAAATATGGGAAGAGGGAAAAAGAATAAATTTATAGGGGCACCTGGGTGGCTCAGTTGGTTGAGCGACTGCCTTCGGCTCGGGTCATGATCCCGGGGTCCTGGGATCGAGTCCCGCATCGGGCTCCCTGCTCGGCGGGAGGCCTGCTTCTCCCTCTCCCACTCCCCCTGCTTGTGTTCCCGCTCTCGCTGTGTCTCTCTCTGTCAAATAAATAAATAAAATCTTTAAAAAAAAAAAAAAGAATAAATTTATAGTGGAGAAACCTGAAAAAAAATACACCTCAGTCACGTGATCAAAGTTAACATCAATAATGACAGGACATGTTGACAGTATGTACCTTTGAGATGATGTGGTAGAAACAGCACTTTATCTCTGTGATTTGCCTTCCCCAAACCCATAACCCCAGTCTAATCATGAGAAAATTCTAACAAATTCTAATAGATGGGCTTCCTACAGTATACCTGACCAGTACTCCTCAAAATTGTAAGGGTCATTAAAAACAAGTCTCAGAAACTGTCACAGCCAAGAGGAGGCTAAGGAGATATGACAACTAAATGTAATGTGGCATCCTCGGTGGGATGCTGAATCTGAAAAAGGGCATTAGGCAAAATTTAAAGAAATAAGATCAAAGAATGGACTTCAGTTAATGGATCTAATTAATAGATCTAATTAACATACTAATTTGTTACTAATAGGGGAAACGGGTATGGGGTATATGGGAGCTCTTTGTACTATAGCCTCAATTTTTCTGTAAATCTGAAATTGTTGTAAAATAAAAATTTTATTTAAAAAATTAAAGGACACTTGCCTGATGTATTCAGATTCAAAAGGATGCGTGGTAAATTTATGAAACAGAATTAGGGAGCCATTTAGTAAGACAGGATGAGATTAAGGTAAATATCAAAATGGATTAAGAGACTGACAATCTTGATTAGGAGTAAAGAACAAAAGGGACACTTCATTGAACCAGTGATATGATAGACAAATCTAAAAGTCTCTCCCAAAATGCTGAGGTAAGGGAAAACAAAATCTTATGGTGAAAAACAAATTAAAATTACGGAAAATTTTTTGCAAATCAAAGGATCCATGCATATGGCAAAAGGAAAAATAATCAAAAGCACATGAGAACTTTTATGATGAAAATCAACAGTCTTCTATCCTATCCTCCCTTTTATGCCCAGGTTTACTACCAAGAGGTGATTTTTTTGGAAATTTTTTTTTGTTATGGGAGATTTCTGTCACTTGACCTTGTAGATTTCATTAAAAAAAATTTCTACCAGTCATATTTTGAATTTAAGGGCTTTTTCTTGTTCACTGATGGTTCTTCTTCCACTGCATTGTGCTTGTCTGGTTGTTGCAATTACTTCAAATTTCTTTGGCAATTCTAATATGAGTTTTCTGTTTCTTAAATTCCCTTTTATTCTGTGGTCAGGGCTTCTGTTTATCTTGGTTCTTAGACATCTGGTGTTCCTTAGTTTTCTATTCATACTTAAGAATCAAGTATTAGGGTGACTATTCCAGAGAGCCGTACCAATTTCTACTTCGGCTATATCAGTAGATTGGTTTTCTAATGGGCATCTACTCTGAATGGGAGAGATCCTCCTGAGAGTCATGTGTATATGGGTGAGACACACAGATTGGCATGCTCTGATTTAGGGTGAGTGGGGGGAGCTGGCTGTCAGGCTGTGCCTCCCTCCCCACATAACAGAGTGAAAAGGTTTTACTTTGAAAGGAACACCCACATTAAAAGCCTTAGTTCTCCTCAGATGGTTTATTCAATTTACTTAGGAAAAAACTTTTTGTGGGAGGAAGGCACTTTAGCTAAACTGCTTCTTTATATAGGTGGGAAGGGAAACAGGTGGGGAAGTTGGGGAGATGACGGAAAGAGAGGTTTCACATGTAATCCTTCACTCGAGTCCTCTATTCTACTGGATTCTCACTCCCACACTGTGTTGGAACTTCTGATACTCAGAGGAAGCTTCCACCTCCATTGTGGTTACCTCACAGTACATTATAAGTTGTGGCCCTTTCTACAGTTCCTTAAAAACTGTGTTTCTCTCCACTCGCCATCTTGTAGAGATGTATTGGCACCATTTATATGCTCATTAGTGCCCCTCTTATATGTCCACCAGACACAGGGCAAAGTGGATCAACTGAAGGAAGATTTTGAGATCCAACACTCTAAGCTTAAGGAAAGCACGGTCCATTAAAAAAGAAAAAAAAGGAAAAAAAAGTTTCAAAGTGCTTCAGAAGCATGATGGAGTCCCACCAAAGAATGAACTACATGCCAGATACTTTTTAAATTACCATAAAGGGAGAAAGAAAGAAAAAAAAGCTCAAAGGCAAATGTTAAAAATAAAATGAAACGCTAAGGAAGCACAAAAATTTTAAAAATTAAAGGTAGAAATAATAAAAAGGATATCCACTATAACAGTAAATGTACTGGATAAAAAATTTCACTATATAAACACTCAAAAGACATCCAAAACAAAAGAACTGGAAAGCTGAAAATAAAAGGATGATTAAAAACATAATAAACAAGTGTAAGCAATATGCAGGGATATAAGGATTTAAAAGCACAAATGCATTAAAGTAGACAAAAAGGAAACTTTAAATGATTGAAGGTACAACTTATAATGAAATATGACTTGTTAAATGTAACAAATAACATAATTGGAATATATTTATTGTAAAATCCTCAGAAAACAAAAGATGAATTCAACAATGACACGCCAGAAATGGGAGTGACTAGCGCAACTTTCTAAATCCTTAACACATAAAGTAAACTAAAATTAAGTAATAATATAGTAGATATGAAAATGTGCTTACTGTGATATATAAAACCAGGTAGAATGTAGTTTCTATTCAATCACTTACAAAAATGTTTACAAAAGCTACTACATATTAGGTTACAAAAAAACCTCAACTAAAAAGTATCTACCAGTGAGACAGACCACTTTCAGAATGAAACCTAGAATTTAATACAAACAAAAAGAATTCTCAGCTAATTTAAAATTTAAACTTTGCATCAAAATACAATTCAAAACAGTAAAAACATTGCACATCAAAATCGACAGAGCACAGCTTAAGTTCCACTGTTAGAAATGTCAAAGCCTTACATCTGTAATTAAAGAAAAATGAGATGAATTAAATATCCAACTCAAAGTGAGAAAAAGCAACAAAATATACTGGGATTTTATAGCTTAAAATATAAATTAATACCTTACTCGGTATCAGTAATTACAGAACCAGGAGGACAGACATGTTCAGGAGAACATGCGTGCATTTAAGATTTCAAAAAAGAACAGTTTGGATGATAGAAGGTGCAAGGTATGGCTGTGACTGCGAGAAGCTTAAGGGGTCTGTAAGCGATGAACACTGGAATTAACAAAGTCAAGAACGGTTAAAGTACTGAACGGACGCCTTTCAGGACGATGGTGGCAGTCCGGATGAAGAGCTAAGAGTGTGAGCCAGTACCACGGGAAGGGAGGGCTCAATAAGGCGCAGGTGACAGGAATCTGGAGCGTTAACCACCCCGGTGACACAGGTTCAAAGGACTGTAGAGCACTGAGGAAACTGAACAGGTGCCAATTGTGCGCTGGTAGTATCTGTGGGCAAAGAGGGTTGTTTAAACCAAACAGCTGATAGGCAGGTCCACAGCTTGAGGTAAAAACAGACTTTGGAGAATAGCGCAGATAAAGGGGCGCAGAAGCAGTGTGCAAATGAAGCGTCTGAAAATAAGGAAGATGCCTTGAAGTTTTGTTTGGAGCACTGGCTAGGAACGACTAGGAAGGAAGGCAAGCTGGAATGAAGTTTTCTCCAGTTTCTTTTCCAGCTGATCGATCCTGCCACACTCGGTATTTCCACGAGGAATCAATACCAGTCATTCCCAAACAGACTGGTGAAACCACTTTCATCAGGTCGAGCGCCTGGAGACTGCCCCCAGTTACAGAATGGAAGAGAGGCCGGCGCTAAACGCTGTGTATATGTGCTCTCCGGCGCAGCCCACGCCTCCCCCGCTCCCCGTGCCCTGCTCCAGGTGGTCCCGCAGAGACTGCGGAGCCGAGCGCCGCGCCCGAAGCCGCCTCACTGCGAACCAGCCGACACGCTCAAGCGGGATTCCCAATTCCGCACACCCGCGTCCTCACCGCCCGCTGACCCAGTGATACCTGCGGGCACCGCTCCCAGCGGGGGCTCCGTTCGGTCACACCCAGGCGCCAGATCCGCCAGCAGCCGCGGGGGCCGCCGGCCTCGCGGGCGGAGGGAGCCGGCGTGGGTAATCACGCCACAGCTAAGAAGCCGTGACCACACCAGGTGCTTAAACGCCGCCGCCAGATCTGTGTCTCGGAAAAGCCGACGCGCGCCCCCGGCGCACGCATGCGCACCACCCCTGGAAAGAGCCCCCAGCAGCCCTCGCGGCCCCAGTCCGCGGACTTGATGGGGGCTTCTGCAAGTCCCGCCCCCTTCCCCAGACCCCGCCCACCCCGTAGACTGGCGACCAACCCTAGGGCCAGGAACGGGTGGATGGGGGCCTTGGTCAGGGAGGAGGTGAGGGGGAGGTGCAGGGAGAATGGCCTGTCAAACATTCTTAGCTTCCCCCATCCCATCCCGGATAACTGGCCAAAATCTTCCTCACCTTCTCCGTGCTACCCCCACCCCATTTGCGTGGAACCAAAAAACATGGCAGAATTTCGAAAAGATACCGATTTGTGTATAACATGTTTTTCACTGATTGGGTCACTCATTCATTCCTTCTGTTTTGCGTCCAGGTGAAAAGTTTCGCGGAAGTCCATGAGTTCAGTTTTGGCTTGTTGAGTATGAGATACTTTGTGATGTCCAAGAAGCATTATCAAATAGACATGGATAGAAGTGTCTGGAGCTTCGAGGTGTCTCGGGCAGAGGTATGAAATTTGTGTCAATTCTGGGTAGATGATAGTTGAGGCTATGCGTGAGGATGACACTGCAGAAAGAAAGAGAAAAAGCGAAAATGCTAAAAGGAGAGGGTCCAGGATTGAGCCCCAGAGGAAGAACTCAAACTAGTAAATCAGGGAAAGCCTCTCTGGGACAGAGCTTTAAATCTAGACCATGAGTTGAACAAGGTAAAACAAAAGGGGAGCTAGAAGATTTTTTGCTAACTTCCTCTCTGTTCACTACTGTCTTAAGCAAATTAGAAATATCATCTCATTCATCACCACAACACTATGAGGTAGAGATTATCATCCCCCAGTTTTTGGAAATTAAATCTGACAAAGCTAAGCCCCAAGCTCAGATCACTTACTTGTACCACTGCTGTTCACTCAATACTTCAATATTTAGGGGGCCATTAGTAAGTTATTGCAGAATTATGGATGGATATTTTCCAAGTTTGGGGGTACACTGTGTGCTATGAATTGTTTGTGATGAGGTTGACCTTTACAACATTCATATTAAAGTAGCTAGGCAAAATCAGAAATTTAACTTGTAAGTATTGCCAGTACATAGGCTCAAACATGATCCATACCCAATGAAGAGCAGGGAAGTGGAAAAGACACAAAGCAAGAAGGAGAATGACCAGGCTTTCTCTCTTACCTTATGGATATGAGGTTACTGACCATGTGCCTTCAAAGGTCCCCTGAAGCACTAAGACTGCTGTCTAATTGAATGGGGTAATTTTCAGGGTGCAGTCACTTCACTAAAGGACCAGATATTTTTTAATGGAACAGTCTTGTAAGATTTCTCTCAATGTATGACTTTCACTGTAAAGGTAAAGGACTCTGAAGCTATCTGGGACTTGATCCTTGAGATGCATGCAATTGTTTGCTACAAACTCCATTTCCTTGTAGCATCATGACATCCAGATGTTCTGAATTAGAACCTGTGTGTATTCATTTAAGAAAAAATACAGAGAAAACTTGAGTTAAGCCAATCCATTTCCTAGACCACATATTCATTCAGCAATTTTTTATTGATGATCTAATATGTGGTAGATATTGTACTAGCTGCAGGGAATACATTAGTAACACAATCAGATGAGGACTATCTTAATGCCCAACAGAAGCATTCCCTGTGCTAAACCACTGTATCTCTTTACTCAACATTTTGTTTTGTACACATGCTCAGAATATTGTGTTATGTAGATTATAAGTTATACTGGTCAGTCTGGAATCTGTAGGTAGTCAAGACATTAGTGGGAGTGATTTGGTTTCATAGGCCATGTGTAGTGGACATTTGTCAGTTTTTGGCTTCTGATCATTTGAGTACCCTTTCCATATTTATAGTCATCTGGGAGTCTTGGACTAGTTAGAGCCTGCCTCCCTTCATACAAGCTGAATCCACTTGAAATTCACTTTCTTTGTCTTCACTGCAGCTAGGGTATAGCATGTATCTTGGACTCAGTCAATTAGATACTCCCAGTCTAGACTCTGAATTAAGAGCTAGTGCTATGAAAAAGCAAGGACAGCAGACTGTTTCTTTTCTTTTTAAAAAATAGACTTTATTTTTGTAGATCAGTTTTAGACTTACAGAGAAAATAAGAATTACCCTGAGTCTTCATATACACACTTTCCCCTATTATTGACATCTTACATTATAATATGGTATTTGTTACAATTAAAAAAAATCAACATAGATGGCTTATTATTTTTTTTAATTTTATTTATTTATTTATTTATTTATTTATTTATTTATTTATGAGAGTGAGTGTGAGCAGGGGGAGGGACTGGGGGATTGAGGGGGAGAGAGAGAGAGAATATCCCAAGCAGACTCCACATGCAGCGTGGATCCCCACGTGGGGCTGGATCCCACAATCCCAAGACCATGCCCTGAGCCAAAACCAAGAGTCAGATGTCCAGCCAAATGAGCCACCCAGGCACCCCATTGATACCTTATTATTATTTTTTTTATAATGATAATTTTTTTTAAATTTTTATTTATTTATTCATGAGAGACAGAGAGAGAGAGGCAGAGGGAGAAGCAGGCTCCCAAGGAGCAGAGAGCCTGATGCGGGACTTGATCCCAGGACCCTGGGATCGTGACCTGAGCCGAAGGCAGACGCTTAACCATCTGAGCCACCCAGGCTCCCTATTAACTAAAATTCATACACGATTTGGATGTCCTTTCTTGGTTTTTTTTCTTTTCTTTTCTTTTCTTTTCTTTTCCCTTTTATCTCTTTTCTGATCCAGGATCCCACCCAGGATGCCACATTACATTTAGTTGTCATGTCTCTTTAGGCTCCTCTTGGCTGTGAAACTTTCTCAGACCTGTTTTTGGTGATTGTTGCAGTTTTAAGGAGTACTTGTCATGTATTTTATAGGAAGCCCACATAGTAGAATTTGTCTGATCTTTTTCTAATGATTAGACTGAGGTTATGGGTGTAGGGGAGGAAGATCACAAAGATAAAGTGCTATTTCCAACACATCACCTCAAGGGTACATACTGTCAACGCGACTTATCACTATTGCTGTTAACCTTGTTCACGTGACTGATGTAGTGTTTGTCAGCACACAGTTTCTTTCCTTTTCTGTCAGTGGCTGAATAAGCAAGCACCAACCCAAATTCCAGCCTCAGTGAATCTTCAGCTCCAGCAGCTGGTCCTGGGCTGATGGTGTTGGCAGAGTAAATTCTGCCATCTAGTGCTGAATGGCAGCAATGTTCTCATCACACCCATTCTATATGATTTTGGCCTGGGGTGCTGGCTGCAGGACCAGAATTACCATTCAATATTTTTCCTTTTAGCTTAAATCACACATAGTCGGCCTCTGTTACTTGCAACTAAGAACCCTAATCTATACGTTATCTTCATTATTAATTTTGGGTGTATGCTCAAAATTTTTTCTTTTGAAGCTTTCTGGCCGTTTATTCCCTCCCCTCCATAGCAGGAGAGATAGCATGTTTTGGGGTTTTTGCTTTTTCTTTTCTTTTGAGAGAGATAGCAGCTTTTATTAGTAGTGTGAACAAGCCCTACAGGCATCTATTTTGATGGAAGGAATGGGAGAATAATTCTCTCAGCATTTCAGTTATCCATTGCTGTATAACAAACCACCTCAAAACTTACTGCCTTGAAACAGTACCCATTTTATTTTGCTTAGGATCCTGTGGTTTCAGAATTTGGAGCGGGGATGGCAACCATTGGTAATGGGAATATTAAAGAAATGACTATGGTGTGGATGGCTGAGATCGGTGGAGGAATGAAGATCAAGGAATTCTGAGAATGCAGAGTAGTTGGAATATTTCATTTTATGTAAAAATTAGAATACTTAAGATCTATAACAGGAGTAGTGTGTTGGGGAAAGTGACAGTGATCCAGGGGTGAAAGTCTTCAAGGAAATGGGAGAAGTGACCTAGGAATCTAATTTAAAAAAAAAAAAAAAGCTCACAATCCCACTTTCTCATCCCTTACTTCTTTCTTCTTTTCCCCTTTGGCGAGACTTCTCTAAATTAGTGTCCAAATTTTCTGTTTACATTTCCTTACTTTTCCTCCTGTTACTGAAATAGATGTCATTTAGATGATCATGGACAGCCAAGTCACCAACTTCACCTATTAGTGTTTTATCCTTGTCTATATCACTTGTCTATATCCTTGTCTATATCACTTTAACTGCTGTTTGTCTGAGATTGTTCTCTGATCCTCACAGCCCAGATAAGAGTTTGTCTATTGTAGTGCAGCTCCAGTAATTTTAAAAGGGTAGTAACAAATGCAAAAATGTGTACTGAAACACACATTTCATTGTGTGAAACACACATGTCAGTCATTGCTCTGGGCATATTGGATAAAAGTAGAGTCGGAGAAGATAAAATGAAATAAGAGCTCAATAAATGGTTTTATAATGAATGCATGGAGGGCGCCTGAGTGTCTCAGTGGGTTAAGGGTCTGCCTTTGGCTCACGTCATGAACCCAGGGTCCTGGGATCGAGCCCCTCTTTGGGCTCCCTGCTCAGTGGGGAGCCTGCTTCTCCCTCTCCCTCTGCCTCCTCCCCCTTCTTGTGTTCTCTCTCTCTTTCTTTCTCTCTCAAATAAATAAAATAAATATTTAAAATGAATGCATGGGTGCATGAATGAAAGAAATAAGAATTTAGCTACTAGATCTTACTTCACTGGGGAGGTCTTCTACTGCAGAGTCAGTAGTTCCTGACTACTGAGGTCTGTGGTTCCTGGACTCGTATCCATGGCAACTATGGAATGGTTGTCATGGAATCCCCTCTAAACATGTGATTGAGTAAATGTTCGGGTAAAATAGGCAAGTGGCTGTTGGCCAGATTGTTTGGACTAAGGGTTTATGAAACCTGAAGTGGTCCCCAGAATCGACCATTCTAGACACGATGAGCCACAGTGAGACGTGGTTACAGACATCTAAGCCTATGGAGGGGTCAGCCTCAGATTGGGAAACTCCAATTTTAAAATCCCAATTTCTGTTTGGTTTTGGAAGAGATATTCATTGGGTAAAGCGGGCTCATTCGAAGGAGGGTGACCAGAACGAATACAGGGTGCCAAAGCATGTCAGATAAAGGAACTTTAAAGAAACAAGTAGGTGGTTGGCTGTGAGAATTGAATTTGGGCCAATACAGAAACTTACTTCAATGAGTTCTGGTATAGAATACTGAAAATTGTTCTAGGACTAAAACTAGAGAAGTGGGTTCAAGATACAGGATAATTGATTTTGACTTACCATAAGGAAGGTCTTTGTAATAGCTAAGAACCATCTATAGTTGAACAATGCAGGTTTGTACTGCATGGGTCCCCTTATATGTGTATTTTTTTTCGATACAGTACAGTACTGTGAATATATTTTCTCTTATGCTCTTCTTTAAAAAAAAAAAAGATTTTATTTATTTGAGAGAGAGAGTGAGAGAGAGAGAGAGAGAACAAGCCAGGGGACAGCAGAGGGAGGAGCAGAACTGACTCCCTGCTGAGCAGGGAACCTGATATGGGGCTTGGCCCCAGGACCCCAGGATCATGACCTGAGGTGAAGGCAGATGCTTAACCGACTGAGCCACCCAGGTGCCCTCTTATGATCTTCTTAAGAACATTTTCTTTTCTCTAGCTTACTTTATTGTAAGAATACAGTATACAATACATATAACATAGAAAATATGTGTTAATCGACTGTTTATGTTATTGGGAAGGCTTCCAGTGAACAGTAGGCTATTAGAAGTTAAATATTGGGGGAGTCAAAAGTTGTTTGAGGATTTTCCAATATGTGGGTTGGCACATGTTGTTCAAGGATCAACTTATAAATGAAAAGGAATGATCCAAGAGAATAGGGAGCTATGTATTCTTGTTTAGGCCAATGCTGGATAATTATTCAATAGAAGTATTGTGGAGTGGTTTAAACCTTGGACCTATGTTTGAGTTAAAGGACTGTTAAATTCCCTTTTTACCCTGATAGTCTATGTTTCTATGAAATGTGGGATAAGATAAAAAAAAAAAAACAACTCAATTTTTTGAAGCTTTCAGGAGAGAACATTATGAACTAGTAAGTATTTTGCTTTTGGTGCCATTTTACAAACTGAAATGCTCCAAGCCATGAATGATCCCAGTATTAAAGACTCTTCCAGATTTATTGATTGCTTCTATCAGAGCCTATTCCTAGGTTTGTATGACTGGGACATCTAAACCTGAAATATCTTTGATGTTAGAATCATGTACGCAATTCATATTAGATGTTATTTCAAAATAATCCAGTTTAAACCTCTTAGATTCAGTTGTGATTATGCTTAAACATATCCATGTTAGCTGAATTAACTACAAACTTCAAAATAGCACTTGATGTGTTTCATAATCAAGAAAACCTGGGGCACCTGGGTGGCTCAGTCAGTTAAGCATCTGCTTTCGGCTCCAGTCATGATCCCAGGGTCCCGGGATGGAGCCCCACATCGGGCTTCTTGCTCGGCGGGGAGCCTGCTTCTCCCTCTCCCTCTGCCTGCTGCTCCCCCTGCTGTGCTCTCCTCAACCCCCCCTCTATCAAATAAAAAATAAAATCTCTAAAAAAAGAAGGAAAGAAAACCTAACTTTTTATCCTTTTATTTCTCCTCCGTGTTCTAGCTTAGTGTGGAGTATTCATGATTTTTAGAAACGTCCTTCACTTTTATGCTTCCTGAACTAATTCATAATTATCTACCAAAATCCTGTACCTCTTTTAAGAATGTTACCATATTTCTAAAAGTCAGACTCAGAGGGGTGCCTGGTGGCTCAGTTGGTTGAACATCCGTCTTTTGATTTTCGCTCAGGTCAAGATCTCAGGGTCCTGAGCTTGAGCCCTAATCAGCTCTGGGCTGAGCATGGAGTATGCTTAAGTCTGTCTGTCTCTCCCTCTGCCCCTCCCACCACCTGCTTGCATGCGCAGGTGCGCACTCTCCCTCTAAAAATAAATAAATAAATAATAAAATAAAATAAAATAGGGGCTCCCGGGTGGCTCAGTAGGTTTAGCCTCTGACTTTAGCTCAGGTCATGATCTCAGGGTCCTGGGAATGAACCCCACCTTGGGCTCACCACTCAGTGGGGAGTCTGCTTGTCCCTTTCCCTCTCCCCCTACCCCCTCCAGCTCTTGGGCTCTCTCTCAAATACATAAATAAAATCTTTAAAAATAAAAAAAATAAAATAAAGGTTAGACCCAGAGATGACTGCCTCTGAGAAAAGGACTTTCTCCTAGCTAGTTTTCAGAGAGCCCCTTTGACATCCTTGTTTCTCAGGCTATAAATTATGGGGTTCAACATCAGAGTCACCACTGTATAGAACACAGATATCATTTTATCCTGTTCTTTTGTGGTCTTTTTTTTTTTTTTTAAAGATTTTATTTATTTATTTGAGAGAGAATGAGAGACAGAGAGCACGAGAGGGAAGAGGGCAGAGGGAGAAGCAGACCCCCCGCTGAGCAGGGAGCCCGATGCGGGACTCGATCCTGGGACTCCAGGATCATGACCTGAGCCGAAGGCAGTCGCTTAACCAACTGAGCCACGCAGGCACCCTTGTGGTCTTGCAGTTTGG
Organism: Neomonachus schauinslandi; assembly: GCF_002201575.2. Classification (NCBI taxonomy): domain Eukaryota; kingdom Metazoa; phylum Chordata; class Mammalia; order Carnivora; family Phocidae; genus Neomonachus; species Neomonachus schauinslandi. The sequence continues at coordinate 49,194,574 of NC_058413.1, forward strand.
CTGCATGTAGGCAAATATTGCTGAGCCATAGAAGAGGACAACAACAGTGAGATGGGAGCCACAGGTAGAGAAAGCTTTGAGCCTCTCCTCTCCAGACTGCATCTGGATCACAGTGGAGATAATATTCCAGTAGGAGACAAGGATCAGGCAGACAGGAGCTAAGAGGATGACCACACCCATTGCAAAGATGGCCATTTCTGTGCTGTAAGTGTTGTCTGCTGAAGCCAGCTTCAGTAGGGCAGGAGGTTCACAAAAGTGGTGATTAATAATGTTCTGTCCTTGATAGGGTAGTTGAAAAGTAAAGGTGGTATCCACCAGAGACACTAGTGCGCCATTGGCCCAGGAGCCTATGGCCAACTGGAGACACACCTTTTGGGTCATGATGGTGGAGTAGTGCAGGGGCTTGCAGACAGCCACATACCGGTCATAGGACATCACTGCCAGCAGTGCACACTCTGTACACCCAACCAGAAGGAAGACAATTATCTGTGTCATACACCCAAAAAAAGAAATAGTTTTCCTCTTTACAAGGAAGTGGACCAACACTTGAGGGACAATGCTAGTGGAGAAGCAGAGACCTGCGAAAGAGAGGTTTCTAAGAAAAAAGTACATGGGAGTGTGAAGTCGAGAATCCATGGAGATGAGAATGATGATGAGCAGGTTTCCAAGCACAGTCAAAAGATAAATGATGAGAAAAGGAATAAATAGCAGGATCTGGGTCTGCAAGTCCTGGGAAAGGCCAAGGAAAATAAACTCAGCCACAAAGGTTTGGTTTTCCTCTCCCATTGAGATTTATGCCTCTTTACCTGTTTGCACAAATAAAAAGAACAAACTTTGGGTTTGTGACATCAAGTCCTATAGAAGAGTATCATTTAAAGCCCAGTTTTTTTTTGTTTTTTTTTTTTGTTTTTGTTTTTAAAGATTTTATTTATTTATTTGAGAGAGAGAGAATGAGAGAGAGCACATGAGAGGGGGGAGGGGCAGAGGGAGAAGCAGGCTCCTCGCCGAGCAGGGAGCCCGATGTGGGACTCGATCCAGGGACTCCAGGATCATGACCTGAGCCGAAGGCAGTCGCTCAACCAACTGAGCCACCCAGGCGTCCTAAAGCCCAGTTTAAAACCAAATTGGATATTCCTAGCTTTTTGCTATTCATGTCATTCTAATTAATACTACATAGAATATTTTAATTCTTATTAGTTGGTTGTAATGTAAATCCACTTCATTTTTTCCCAAATCTCCACTTCCCAGTGCCACTTATTTATAGAGTGTGACATTGTTAAAGCCTTCTTAGCTAGTTCTGATATGAGGATATTAGACTTCCTGGGGATTTTACTAAATGGCTGTACACATATTATTACAAAACGACTGTGTATACTGTTAGCACTGTTACCATGCATAAAACATGCATACCACTAACTGTTCAAAATACTACCTATTTAATTATAACATATGCTTAAAAAATGTGAAACAGCTTTCAGGCGTCAAACTTAATTTGACCTCTTAAAGAACAACAAATTCTTCTTGCTTTAAAAATAAAGCCTTAGTATTTAATACACTAAGTATTATTCTATTTGGATTAAAGAGTAAAATACTGAAAGTAAAACAATAGAAAATAGGAAAAATAAGTTAAAATTCCTGTGATTCCTGGATTGGATCAACTGATAGAAAATCTGTCCAAGAAACCATGAAGGAAAACATATAGAATTTACAACATAAATTGACAGAATTCTGTGAAATAATAATATTATGAATTAAATTAAAGGAGAAAGTACAAACTGAGGAAAATATTTGAAAGAGATATCAGACAGAAGTTGATGTCTTCATTTAATTAACATTATGTATAAAACACTATGAAAATTGTTGAGGCTAGGAAATAATGGGCCAAGGATTATTTACAAAGAAGAAATGAAAATAGCACTTAAATATAAGAAAAATACTCAGTATTCTAACTAAATAAGTACAACACAACAATGAGAGATACACTTTTCACTGGGAAATTAGTTAATATTTAAAAAAAAAACCCACATCACAAAATAGTAACTAATATTTTATTGAAAATTTAACTCATGACAGGCATGAAGGGTTCTATATAATTATATTGTCCCAATAACATTATAAGGTAGACATTTTTAATCTTATTTTGCAGATGAGAAAACCGAGGCACAGAAAAGTTCAGCTACCTTCCCCAAATCACACAATTAATAAATGGCAAAATTCATTAACTGTAAAATGAGGGTGCAGAAAAAAAGACATTTTTGTACAATGCAAGTGGGTAGAAAATTAGTCCAATCTTTCTGGAAAATAATTTTGTCAAAAGTATTTAAAAATTTAAATATTTATATACTTTGACCCAGTTCTCAATAATATGGGGGTGGGAGAAATTCTGTTTTTACTAGTCCTTTTTTCCGATGAGGAAGAATCTGATTTGTGACATTCTAGGATGCTGCTTGGTCCATATTTACTACCAGCTAGCGTTACTGTGCTTTAAAAGGTCATGCATGTTCAATCTCCTCACTTCTTCATGGAACTGGACTGATAAATTTAGCAAAGTCCCACTTGAGCTGTAAGGGAGATTGAAGATTTTGAAAGACTTTAGACAAGACGAAGTACTCCAACCCAGGCTTATCAGAGTTCTGAACTTGAGTGACATTAGGGACTAGTGCAATTGATAAAAAGCAGGGTCTTATTTTTCATATTTCTTGTTTCTTTTGTAAAAATCTAAGAAGAGGAATGACTAGGACTAGAAGAGTATTAGGAGTTCCTGAGTCCCTAGGCCTCATTTCATATAATACCCCCAAATATTATCCCAATTTCTAAATCCAATTCTAGGAATCTATTCTAAATAAATGGTCTAAATTGAAGAAAAATATTCACAGGGAAATTTGTTTATCATGTTATATAATAATGGTTAAAAACAGACATATTGACAAATGGAATATAATAAAGAACCGAGAAATAAACCCACACATATACAGTCAACTGATCTTTGACAAGGGTGCTGAGAATACACAATGAGGAAATGACAGTCTCTCCAATAAATCGTGTTGGAAAAACTGAATAGCCACAAGCAAAACAATGAAATTGGACCCTTATCTCACATCACATACAAAAATTAACCCAAAATGGATTAAAGACTTAACATAAGACCTGAACAAGAGTCCAGGGCCTGATGGATTCTCTGGGGAATTCTACCGACCATTCAAAGAAGAAATAATACCTATTCTCCTGAAGCTGTTTCAAAAAATAGAAACAGAAGGAAAGCTTCCAGACTCATTCTATGAGGCCAGCATTACCTTAATCCCCAAACAGGCAAAGACCCCATCAAAAAGGAGAATTTCAGACCGATATCCCTGATGAATATGGATTCCAAAATCCTCAACAAAATCCTAGCTAATAGGATCCAACAATACATTAAAAGGATCATCCACCACGACCAAGTGGGATTTATCCCCGGGATGCAAGGGTGGTTCAACATTCACAAATCAATCAATGTGATAGAACACATTAATAAGAGGAGAGAGAAGAACCATATGATCCTCTCAATTGATGCTGAAAAAGTATTTGACAAAATACAGCATCCTTTCCTGATTAAAACTCTTCAGAGTATAGGGATAGAGGGAACATTCCTCAAGTTCATAAAATCCATCTATGAAAAACCCACAGCTAAAATCATCCTCAATGGGGAAAAGCTGAGAGCCTTTCCCTTAAGATCAGGAACACGACAAGGATGCCCCCTCTCGCCACTATTGTTCAACATAGTACTAGAAATCCTAGCAACAGCAATCGGACAACAAAAAGAAATAAAAGGTATTCAAATTGGCAAAGAAGAAGTCAAACTCTCTCTCTTTGCAGATGACATGATACTTTATGTGGAAAACCCAAAAGACTCCACCCCCAAATTACTAGAACTCATAAAGCAATTCAGTAATGTGGCAAGATACAAAATCAATACACAGAAATCAGTTGCTTTCTTATACACTAACAATGCAACTGTAGAAAGAGAAATTAGAGAAACGATTCCATTTACAATAGCACCAAAACCCATAAGATACCTCGGAATAAACCTAACCAAAGAGGTAAAGGATCTATACTCTAGCAACTACAGAACACTTATGAAATAAATTGAAGAAGACACAAAAAGATGGAAAAATATTCCATGCTCATGGGTTGGAAGAATAAACATTGTTACAATGTCTATGCTACCCAGAGCAACCTATACCTTCAATGCCATCCTGATCAAAATTCCAATGGCATTTTTCAAAATGCTGGAACAAACAATCCTAAAATTTGTATGGAACCAGGAAAGACCCCAAATCACCAAGGAAATGTTGAAAAAGAAAAACAAAGTTGGGGGCATCATGTTGCCTGATTTCAAGCCATATTACAAAGCACTGATCACCAAGACAGCATGGTACTGGCACAAAAACAGACATATAGACCAATGGAACAGAATAGAGAACCCAGATATGGACCTTCAACTCTATGATCAAATAATCTTCGACAAAGCAGGAAAAACTATGCAATGGAAAAAAGACAGTCTCTTCAATAAATGGTGCTGGGAAAATTGGACAGCTATATACAGAAGAGTGAAACTTCACCATTCTCTAACACCATAACCAAAGATAAACTCAAAATGGATGAAAGACCTCAATGTGAGACAGGAATCCATCAAAATCCTAGAGGAGAACATAGGCAGTAACCTCTTCGACATCAACCACAGCAACTTCTTTCAAGATATATCTCCAAAGGCAAGTGAAACAAAGGCAAAAATGAATTTTTGGGACTTCATCAAGATAAAAAGCTTCTGCACAGCAAAGGAAACAGTCAACAACCCACAGAATGGGAGAAGATGTTTGCAAATGACACTAGACAAAGGGCTGATATCCAGGATCTATAAAGAACTTCTCAAACTCAACACCCAAAAAGCAAATAACCAAGTCAAAAAATGGATAGAAGACATGAACAATTCTCCAAAGAGGATATACAAATGGCTAACAGACACATGAAAAAATGTTCAACATCACTAGCCATCAGGGAAATTCAACACTACATCAAGATACCATCTTATACCAGTTAGAATGGCAAAAATTAACAAGGCAGGAAACAACAAATGTTGGAAAGGATGTGGAGAAAGGGGAACCCTCTTATACTGTTGGTGGGAATGAAAGTTGGTACAGCCACTTTGGAAAACAGTGTGGAGGTTGCTCAAAAAATTAAAAATAGAGCTACCCTATGACCCAGGAATTGCACTACTGGTTATTTACCCTAAAGACACTGATGTAGTGAAAAGAAGGGGCACCTGTACCCCAGTGTTCATAGCGGCAATGTCCACAGTAGCCAAACTGTGGAAAGAGCCAAGATGCCCTTCAACAGATGAATGGATAAAGATGTGGTCCATATATACAATGGAATATTACTCAGCCATCAGAAAGGATGAATACCCAACTTTTACATCAACATGGTTAGGACTGGAGGAGATTATGCTAAGTGAAATAAGTCAAGTAGAGAAAGTCAATTATCATATGGTTTCACTTATTTGTGGAACATAAGGAATAGCATGGAGGACAGTAGGAGAAGGAAGGGAAAAATGAAGGGGGAGGGAATCAGAGGGGGAGATGAACCACGAGAGACTATGAACTCTGAGAAACAAACTGAGGGTTTTAGAGAGGATGGCGGGGGGATGGGTTAGCCTGGTGATGGGTATTAAGGAGGGCATGTATTGCACGGAGCACTGGATTTTATATGAAAATAATGAATTGTGGAACACTACATCAAAAACTAATGATGTATTGTGTGGCGACTAACATAACATAATAAAATTAAAGTAAATTTAAAAAATAAAGTAATGATCATATAAATACTCACTGGATTTGAGAAAAGAGTGGAGGACATCAGTGAGACCCTAAGGAAAGAGATAAAAAAGAATCCATAAGAGATGAAGATCACAATAAATGTTATAAAAATACACTTGATGGAATAAATAGCAGGCCAGAGGAGGAGAGGAATGAATTAATGACTCATAAGACAGAGTAATTGAAAGTAATCAAGCTGAGCAAATGAGAGAAAAAAGAATTATGCAAAAAGAGAATAGGCATAGGGAACTCACTGACTCCACTGAGCCTAATAACATTTGCATTATGGGGATTCCAGAAGGAGAAAAGAGAGAAAAGGGGGCAGAGTATCTGAAGAAGTAATAGCTGAAAACGTCCCATAGCTGGGGAAAGAAACGGAAATCCATATCCAGGAGGCACAGAGAGTCCCCCAATAAAATCAACTGAAGGAGGTCCACCACAAGACACATAGTAGTTAAAATGACAAAAAGTAGGAGTAAAGAAAAAAAATTTAAGCAGCAAGAGAAAAGAAGATAGTTACATACAAGGGAAACCCCATAAGACTGTCAGCAGATAAACAGAAACTCTGCAGGCCAGAAGAGACTGGCTGATATATTCAAAGTGCTGAATGGGAAAAATCTGCAGCCAAGAATACTCTATCCAGCAAGGTTATCATTCAGAATAGAAGGAGAGATAACGAGTTTCTCAGACAAACAAAAACTAAAAGAGATCATGACCACTGAACCACCCCTGCAAGAAACATGAAAAGACATTCTTTGAGTGGAAAGGAAAGACTTTAAGTGAGACTTAAGTATCACAAAATGAAAGGATGTAAAATATGACACTATATACCTAAAATATATGTGTGCTTGTGGGGTGGCGGATAGGAGTAAAGAATGGGTTCAGGCTTAAGCGACCATCAATTTAATATAGACTGTTATATGCAGAAGATGTTATATACAATCTGAATGGTAACCACAAACCAAAAACTAGTAATAGATATGCAAAGAATAGATAAAGGAATCTGAGTATATCACTAAAGAAAGCCAACAAGCCATGAAAGAGAGCAAGAGAAGAATCAGAGAAAAACTACAAAAATAACCACAAACAAGTAACAAAATGGCAATAAGTACATATCAATATCTACTTTGAATGTAAATGGACTAAATGCTCCAGTCAAAAGACACAGGGTGATAGAATGGATAAAAAAACAAGACCCATCTATATGCTGCCTACAAGAGGCTCATTTCAGACCTAAAAACACATGCAGATTGAAAATGAATAGATAGAAAAACATTTACCATGCAAATGGAAGTTTAAAGAAAGCTGGCGTAGCAGTACTTATATCAGACAAAATAGACTTAAAAACAAAAACTATAACAAGAGACCAAGAAGGATAGATCATTGAAGAGATCATCCAAACATAAAATCAACAGGAAAGAGTAGCTTTGATTGACACATTGGACCAGATGGATCTAACTGATACATTCAGAACAACCCATCCTAAAATAGAAGAACACACAGTCTTTTCAAGTGCAGATGAAACAGTCTCCAGAATAGATCACATATTAGGCCACAAAATAAATCTTAACAAAATCAAAAACTCTGAAGTCATACCATGCATCTTTCCAACCACAATACTATGAAGCTAGAAATCAAACAAAAGAAAATATCTGGAAAGAGCACAAATCCATGGAAGCTAAACAACATGCTACTGAAGAATTAATGGGTCAATCAAGAAATCAAAGAGGCAATTGGGGTGCCTGGTGGCTCAGTTGGTTGAGCATCTGACTCTTGATTTCAGCACGGGTCATGATCTCAGGGTGTTGAGATTGAGGCCCATGTTTGGTTCCATGCTGAGCATGGAGCCTGCTTAAGATTCTCTTCCTTTCCCTCTGCCCATCCCCTCCAGCTCATGTGTGCCCATACCCTCTTTCTCTAAAAAATGAAAAAGAAAGAAAGAAAGGAAGGAAGGAAGGAAGGAAGAAAGAAAGAAAGAAAGAAAGAAAGAAAGAAAGAAAGAAAGAAAGAAAGAAAGAAAGAAAGAAAGAGAGAAAGAAAGAAAGAAGATAGCAATTAAAGAGGAAATTAAAAAATACATGGAGACAAATGAAAATGAACACACAATGGTCAAAAATCTTTGGGATGCAGCAAAAGCTTTTCTAAGAGGGAAGTTTATAGCAATATAGGCCTACCTCAAGAAGCAAGAAAAATATCAAATAAACAACTGAACCTGACACCTCAAGGAGCTAGAAAAAGAACATCAAACAAAGATTAAAGCCAGCTGAAGAAGGGAACTAATAAAGTTTAGAGTGGAAATAAATTATATAGAAACTAAAAAAACAATAGATCAATGAAACCAGGAGCTGGTTCTTTGAAAAAATTAGTAAACTTGATAAACCACTAGCCAGAATTATCAAAAGAAAAGAGAAAGGACCAAATATAAAAAATCACAAATGAGAGAGGAGCAATAATAAACAACACCACAGAAATATAAACAATTATAAAAGAATATTATATGCCAACAATTTAGACAACCTAGAAGAAATGGAAAAATTCCTAGAAACATATAAGCTCCCAAAACTGAATCAGGATTAAATAGAAAATTTGAACAGACTGATACCAGCAATGAAATTGAATCAGTAATCAAAAAACTCCCAGCAAACAAAAGTCCAGGACCAGAAAGATTCACAGGTGAATTCTACCAAACATTTAAAGAAGAGTTAATACCTATTCTCCTCAAACTATTCCAAAAAATTAGAAAAGGAAGAAAAGCTTTCAAATTTATTCCATGAGACCAACATTACCCTGATACCAAAACCAGATAAGGACACTACAAAAAAAAAAAAAAAGAAAACTATAGGCCAGTATTTCTGATGAACATAGACGCACAAATCCTCAATGAAATACTAGCAAACTGAATCCAACAATACATTAAAAAAATCTTTCACAGTGATCCATCAACATGATACAGGATACATCACACCAACAAGAGAAAGAAAAAAAACCCATATGATTGTTGCAATAGATGCAGAAAAAGCATTTGACAAAATACAACAACCATTCATGATAAAAACCCTCCACAAAGTAGGGGTAGAGGAAATATACTCAACATAAGGGCCCTCCATGAAAAACTCACAGCTAGCATCTACTCAATGATGAAAAACTGACAGCTTTCCCCCTAAGATCAGGAACAAGAGAAGGATATCCACTCACACCACTTTTATCCACCATAGTACTGGAAGTCTTAGCCACAACAATCAGACAAGACAAAGAAATAAAAGGCATCTAAATTGGTAAGGATGTACTTTCACTATTTGCAGATGACATGATAATACATATAGAAAACCTAAAGATGCCACCAAGAAACTGCTAGAACTGATGCATTCAGTAAGGTCACAGGATACAAAATCAATATACAGAAATCTGTTGCATTTCTATACATTAATAATTGAAACAGCAGAAAGAGAAATTAAGAAAACAATCCCTTTACAATTGCACCAAAAAGAATAAGATACCTAGGAATTAACTTAACTGAGGTGAAAGACCTCTACTCTGAAAACTATAAAACACTGATGAAAGAAATTGAAGATGACACAAATGGAAAAATATTTCATGCTCATGGATTGAAAAAGCAAATATTGTTAAAATATCCATACTACCCAAAGCAATCTACAGATTTAACACAATCCTTATCAAAACAACAACAACATTTTTTCACAGGACTAATTAAAATAATCCTAAAATATGTATAGAACCAACTACAAAAGAACCTGAATAACCAAAGCAATCCTGAGAAAAAAGAAAAAGCGTAGGTACCACAGTCCCAGATTTCCAGATATACTGCAGAGCTGCAGTAATCAAAGCAATATAGTACCAGCACAACAGGTGCATAGATGTATAGATCAGAACAGAGGGTTAAGAAAGAAAACCATCATTATATGGTGGATTAATCTTCAACAAAGGAGGCAAACATATGCAATGGGAAACAGACAGTCTTTTCACAAATGGTGTTGGGAAAATTGGACAGCTACATGCAAAAGAATGAAACCAGACCACTTTCTTACACCATATGCAAAAATAAACTCAAAATGGGTTAAGGACCTAAGTGTGAGACCTGAAACCATAAAGATCCTAGAAGAGAGCACAGGCAGAAATTTCTCTCTATTAACCATAGGAACATCTCTCTAGATATGTCTCCTGAGGCAAGGGAAACAGAAGCAAAATAAACTATTGAGACTACTACAAAAGAAAAGTCTTCTGCACATCAATGGAACAATCAACAAAACTAAAAGACAACCTACTGAATGGGAGAAGATATTTGCAAATGACATATCCAATAAAGGGGAAGTACTTAAATATATGAAGAATTTATACAACCCAACAGTGTAAACCCAAATAATCCAATTAAAATAATGGGTGGAAGACATGAACAGACATTTCTCCAAAGAAGACATGCAGATGGCCAATGGACACATGAAAAGATGCTCAACATCACTCATCATCAGGGAAATACAAATCAAACCCACAATAAGGTATCACCTCACACCTGTCAGAGTGGCTAAAACAAAAACACAAGAAACAACCAGTGTTAGTGAGGATATGGGGACAAAGAAACCCTTGTGCACTGTTGGTGGGAATGCAAACTTGGGTAGCCACTGTGGAAAGTAGTATGAAGGTTCTTCAAAAAGTTAAAAATGGAATTGCCATGTGATCCAGTAATTCCACTACAAGGTATTTTACCCGAAGATACAAAAACACTAATTTTTTTTTTAAAGATTTTATTTATTTATTTGACAGCAAGAGAGGGAACACAAGCAGGGGGAGTGGGAGAGGGAGAAGCAGGCTCCCTGCAGAGCAGGGAGCCCAATGTGGGACTCGATCCCAGGACCCTGGGATCATGACCTGAGCCGAAGGCAGACGCTTAACCGACTGAGCCACCCAGGCGCCCACAAAAACACTAATTTGAAAAGATATATGCACCCCTATGTCTATTGCAGCATTATTTACAATAGCCAAATTATGGAAGCAGTCCAAATGCCCAGCAATAGATGAATGGAGAAATAAGAAGTGGTGTATATATACAATGGAATAGTACTCAGTCATAAAAAAAGAATGAAATCTTGCCATTTGCAACAACATGGATGGATCTAGACTATAATGCTAAGTGAAATAAGTCAAAGAAAGATAAATACTATATAATTTAACTCTTATGTGGAATTTAAGAAAAAAATAAACAAAGAAAAGAGAAACCAAAAAATAGACTTTTAACTGTAGAGAACAAACTGATGGTTACCAGAGGGGGATTGTTGGGGGGATGGGGGAAGTCGGTGAAGGGGATCAAGAGGACACTTATCACTGATGAACACTGAGTAATGTATAGAATTGTTGAATCACTATATTGTACATCTGAAACTAATATAACACTGTATGATAAGTATATTGGAATTAAAATTAAAAATAAAAGCATATAGGGTACAACAGTATCCCAAAAGAATAAAACACCATGATCAAGTGAATTTTTTCCATGAATGCTCAGAAGGATCAATATTAGGAAATTTATTAAAGCATTTCTTCATATTAACAGATCAAAATGAGCATAAAAATTTAATCTCAGTAGATGCTGCAAAAGCCATTTGATAAAATTCATCTTTCATTTCTAGTGAGCATTTTTAGTAAAACAGGAACTTAGATATACTTCAGTTTAGGAGGAATTTGAGTATTCCTTTTATGATATTATGTATTATTTAAAATCAAAGGTAGCATCATGCTCAATAGTGAAATATTAGAAACATTCACATTAAATTCTGGGTTCAGAAAAGGTGTCTGTTTGCAAAGCGTTAGTTATGCAACAGAAATTAGAAATAGAAACTAGAATATTGGAAAGCAAATGGTAAATTTATCATTATTTGTAAATGAATTTTATTTTCTGTCTGGAAATCTTAATAAAATCTACTGAAAACTGATTAGAAACAATAAGAACTCTGCAAACAAATTCATTTTCATATAATATGCTTTTCTTATATATTAATGAGAACTAATTAGAGAATTAATTAAATGTTGCTACAGTTCGTAACAGCAACCTCTCCCAAATATTCTGTTGTGAATTTAATAGAACATGGTCAAAACCAATGCAAGGGGAAAATTACACTCTAGTGAGGAACACAGACATCAACATGAATAAATGGAGAAATATGCCTAATTCCCAGATGGGAAATTAAAAAATTATAAAGATATCAATTCTTCCTAAACCATTGATTCTCATATATTAATGTTCCTAATAATTCTCTCTGTGAGAGTTTGTCAAAAATAAATATTTCTGGGCTCTGGAGATTTTCAGTATGTTTGTGGTTGAACAAAGACATATGCCTTTCTAACAAGTATTCTGGTGATTTTGATATGATTATTCCATGGACTACATTTTGAGACACACTCCCCAGAAACACTCTAAAAATCAAATGCAATAATAATCAAAATCCATAAGCAATTTCTGATGGGAAATTTAACAAGAAAATTCTGTAGTTTATCCAGAAGAATACATGTGAAAATATTCAGGGAAAATATCTGAAAAAAGGAAAATGAAAAGAACTGTTTTGGGGGTGAGGGTGGGAGATTTAACCTATCTGATATTAAGATATACTATTAAATCTGATTAGTTTATATATATTGTATTAGCTCCAAAACCAACATCTCAATGCAATAAAGTAGATAATAAAGAATCAAACTCAAGAATATAAGGAAATGGATGATACAAGTGTCATCTAAATTAATAGAGAAAGGTATTTTACTTAAAAATGGTGTTAGTATACCTGGCTATTGGTTTGGAAACAAAACACTCACACATCAATTCTTACGCTCCCCCCCGAATCCAGATGGATTAAATACTTCATGTTACACAAAACAAAACACAAAGACGTTATAATATTACTAGTAGAAACTGTAAGTGAATACTTTCTGTGATCTTTCTGTGGGAAAGCACCTTCTAAGGATGCCATGAAAAGCAAAACTGTTAACTTAAGATGGGGATATTTTATTATAAAACAATGTAAAACTGAGTGGTTAAATAAAGAACATACACATTTAAAATATAAACATCAAATAGGAAACTACAACATCAAAGAGATTTAAAAAGAATAAAAAGAATTCCAATGAAAATGTGCAAACAGGATGTTAAATAGGCAATTCAGAGAAGAAATGCAAATGCCCCAAAATTGACTGGGTAAAGATGTTCCTCCTCAGAAAAATAGAAAATAAAATAATAGCTATTGTTTCTCTCACATTAGATTAGCAAAGGTGAAATAGATTGAAATCACCCACTGTTTTTTTGAGAGTGGGGCAAACAGATATGAAAAATATAGGCATGTAACATTTATAAAATCTCTCTGGAAGGCAATCTGAATATTAAAAATTTACAAAATGCAAACAATGAATCATGGAACACTACATCAAAAACTAATGATATAATGTATGGTGATTAACATAACATAATAATAAAAAAAGAAAAAAATAAGAAAAAAAATTACAAAATGGACTTGCCTTTTTTCCTGACCAGTGCTATTTTTAGGACTTTACATTCTGGAAATAGTTACCCATATGCATAAAATTCTGATTCAAAGGATATTCACATATAGGATTGTTTCCAGAATAAAACAACTCACAGTCTAACAATAGGTTATGTGTTAAATAAATTATTGTTTTCCTATATAATATAATCTATACCATATAGAGAAAAGTGTAAGAGTAGAGATGTGTGAATCATACAGACATAGGTTAAATCATTTCCCCCTATTTCTTAGCTCTGTGGCCTTGGCCAATTGATTTAGCTCCTTTATGCCTCTGTTCCCTAGTGTGAAATAGATATAAACCACAAATTCATAGTATGGATATAAAGATTAAATTAAGAACTTAATGGAAAGTAGTTCACACAATGTCTGACAGCTACATTTAAATGGCTGTTGTGATCAAGATGCAGTAACCTTAAGCCATTAAAAGTAAGTAGATCTATATTTTCCATAGAACGATGTTGCTCTCACTGTTGAGTTTCAAAAGAGGGTTGTGAAAAAACATGAATGGATATGACTCATACAGATGATATGTGTGTGTGTGTGTGTGTGCTTGTTGTGTATCTTTTTCTCTAGAGATGATTCCATTAAATACCCTTACCTCATTTATAAACTCTTAACATGCGACAAAAACTTAGCATCCAGGGAGACCTGCATAGTATATTTAAAAAATGACTATCACTCTATCCCTTAAAGGTAGGATTTGCACATCTACATATGTACGTGTATATGTGGATTGGGAAGACCTCCAAACAGGAGAGTAATAAAAATCAGTGGAAAAGGAGGTTAAATATGATGAAATGTAGTATCATTTACATTCCAAAGAAGGCCAGGGATAAGGATTTTTTCATGTCCTAAAGATTTCATATAACTTTGTCAACTTTACTAATTAATGAAGCAATGACGTATCTTTATCTAATTCAGATAAAAAATGAGGAAGAAAAAAATGGGATGGGAAAATACAATAAGGAGAAAAGAAGTTAGAAAAAAAATCAGGGAACGGAAACTGAACTTAGAGGACAGGAACCTAGAGACGTGGAGAAAAAGAAAAAGGAAGAAAGACAGGAAGAGATCCGTAAGCCTGGCTGTGTCCCCAGACCAAAGGGACAGACAATGTATCTTTTATCCTCGGAGGCCCTAATTACATGGTAACTATGGCCTTTCCAGATCTCTCCTCTTAGTGACTGTCTCACACACACACAATTGCATACATGGCATTATTCCTTGTCATATACACACACCACATGCTGCATATACCTACACATTCTCAGCTCACAATATCTTATATAAACAAGCAGACATCCACACACCACAGATATACTCACTGAAGTATTTCATATTCTCATATACGTACCCTCACAGCCACCAAATCTTTCACAATAAGATGTCACAGAGTAGGTACTGAGCCAACTGGATACTGATACTGACCAAGGCTGGGTGTTTTGGGAACCCACCATGCCTGACTTGATGTGAAGGATACCACAGTATGGGGTGTGTGTGTGTGAGGGCACCAGCAGTGGGGACTAGGATCCTCTTCGGGACTAGAAGGACAGCACTGATTGTAACGGGACCCACGCTCTCCTGTCTGCCCTAACTCACCAGGGGGTTGGAGGCAGCAGTGCCGGCCTTCCTAGAACAGTGTACCATGCAGTCCTGATTCCTTCACATCTCCTAGACCCAGAGAACACTCAAGAGCAAGGAGCTCTTGATGGGGTTCCTCAAAGCCAGATTCCTGTTTTCCTTCCAGCCCCTTGCCTGTTCAATGGGAGATGGTGGAACACAGGCAAGCTGAGAGAAACAATGAAGCCTGAAGGGCTGACACAGGAGGGAAAGGGAAAATCAGGCAGTTGCTTTTCAACAGCAAGAAGCACAGCCTCTGTGATCTCTCTGGAAGGAGCCCCATTCCTGATGAAGAAAGTCTGGAATAGGATTTTTGGGCTGGCATTCTGGAGAAGGGTGGGAATGAAATTGTTGTCTCTGGGAGTCTAGCAAGGAGAAACATTGATGTGTAAGAAAGTAAATGACCAAATTTACCTTTCCCAATGCCATGCCCACCTCCCAACCCCCAAACGGTACTGAAGATGCCTACAGACTGAGACCCATCAACAGCTTGTCCACTCTCACCTGAGGACAGAGAGGAGGCAGAATCTGGGCTGCAGGGTCACTGGTGAAGGAATCGAGGATCAAGTGTGGAAGGGAATGATTTCTGTAGCCTGCGGATCCAGTCTCAAAAGACCGCACCCGTTGTGGGTTGGTGCCTAAGCAATGCCTCCCAGGGCCTGCACTAGAGTCATCCCTAGGAGTCTGACTCCACCCCCAGCCTTTCTGCCTTAACTTCACTCAAGGTACAAACTCCAATTCTCCTAGGTCCCAGTTCTGGAACAGAGCATTTTTCCTTCAAGGATATATTTAAAGGTGAGGTCCTGAGAGTATGTAAACAGAGCATTCCCTGGAGATTTAAAAGCCCTTAACTTTATTACCTTTCCATCCTCTGAGATATACTAGGGTACTCAGTGTTATATTTGAGGTCACAGACTAAAGTCTCCAACTCATACAAACACCTCTCTTCCAAACCTTACACCCATGTCATTCCAAATAGCTCAGCAGATGTATTCTCAGGGGTTCACAAGTTATCAAACTTGTGTTTTCATTGATATGGTAATTAAATAGAAGTGAAAATAAGCAGATATTGGGTTGTCTGGATGCCAACTTTCTGAGTACTGCAGCTGCACTGCAGGCCTTGTGTTTCCATTTTGGTTTATGGTTGTTTTGGTGCCATATGATCACCTTAAGTGGTGGAGTTGAATTTGGTTAGCATGGTCTTAATAGCAACATGATAGCAGGGGTTCTGGGTGGGCTCTTATATTAAAGTTGTTAATTTACTGGACATAAAGTCCAAGCTTTTTTTTGTGGGAATAATTCACAAAGTACAATCTTATAGAATGAGACTTTTACACTATTAAATTAAGGCTTTGAGGGGCACCTGGGTGGCTCAGTCTGTTAAGCATCTGCCTTCGGCTCAGGTCATGATCCCAGGGTCCTGGAATCAGCCCCACATTGGGCTCCCTGTTCAGCAGGGAGCTTGCTTCTCCCCCGGCTTGTGTGCTCTCTCTCTCTTTCTCTCTCTCTTAGTCTGTCAGATAAATAAATAAAAATCTTAAAAAAAAAGGCTTTGGTTTGGGCACATGAAAATGGAACTACTATAGCACTCTCAAGCTAATGAAAACATTTTTTAAAAGGTAAATTTTAGATCCAAATGATGCATTTTGATATCATCTGAAGGTCAAAAAGTGTAAGAGAAAACAGGTGAAAGAATCAGGTTATCAGATGGTAGTATAGCCATGTGGGATTCAAGGAAATGGCTTAAAGTTGTTAATCCCCCAATCATATTTCAAGTGGCAATTTAGTTTCAGCAAAACATCATTCATCACCTTAAGGAAATGCTAGTAATTTGAATTTTATTGTTTTATTGTTTTGTGGTTTGATTTACACATTATTTACAGTTTAGTTTTGATTTCACAGCACCTATAAATCTAACTCATTAAAAATAAATGATTATGTTCCATGGTATAAATATGCTGTAATTTACTTAACCATATCCATATTATGGACATATGGATTTTTTCTAATCTTTAGACAATAAAATAGTGCCATAGTGAACTTCTTTGAATATATATCTTTGTGTCCTTGTCAAATATACTTGAAGCGTAACTTCCTGAGGTTTAATTGCAGGGTCTAAAGTTACATTCCTTTAAAATGTTGATAGATATTGTCAATTGCCCTATTAAAAAGTTGCATTAATTTGCAGTCATCAAAATTGCATAAAAGTTCCTATTTAGTTACACCTTTACTAACATTTGGTATTGTGAAACTTCAATTTTGTTAATCCATTAGGTTAAAAAAATGGTATCTTACTGTTAATTTATTATATGATATCTTAATTATACTTAAGGATGAGCATAATTTTATATGTTTATTGATCATTTTCATTTCCTTTTTCTGTAACATGACTATTTCCTTTGCTAGTTTTCTTTTACTGCTGGGTAGAACCCTTGAGTATTATCAAGAATTGGCTCTTTGATTTTGTGTTAAAAATAAGTCTTCTTCTACTTTGCCAGTTGATTTTATGGATTTTTATATCACACATTTATAATTTAATCAGTCTTTTCCCTTATGATTTGATTTTGTGTTAATATTTGAAAGGTCTCTGTTGTTAAAAGGGTATGCTTTTTAAAAATCATCTTTTTTCTTCTAAGATTTTCATAGTTTTGTTTACATATATGGCTTCATTTACATCTTGATACATCTAGAATTTAAACATCTAGATATTAAACTCTTGCTAAATTTGGTCTATTTTACACTATGTAGTCTGTTCCTTCACTGACTTTGTATTTCTCTACAGTACCATGCAATCTTAATTTCTCCTGTTTTTTTTGTTTGTTTGTTTTCAGGTGTGAAGAAGTGAGTTAATTATATTCCTCAGTATATGACATATTGTATGATTAGTGATTTCAAAGCCCCTCTCTTGTTTATTTATGCATTTATTTTATTGTTTGCTTAATATACACCCATACCTTATTCTCACTGACCTCATAACCATTCTAACGTATGTGATGTTTTTAGTTTGTCCTCAAAAATGATTTTGTGTTTGTGCATATATTTTTATTTTACATAAATGATACTGTGTTATATGCCTCTTTGTTTACCTTTTTACTTGACTGAGTCTTTAAGATCATTTACAATGCCACATGTTCATCTAATCCTTCTCACTGTTGTGCAATATCCTTGGTGCATATCTCTTGCATTTTCATTTATCGCATCTTCCAGTGAAGGATATCCACATTACACAACACCTTGTCAACACAAATAACAGAACCACAAATATTACAGGAATATACCATATGACTGTACCATTCTCTATGTGAGAAATTTTGGGGCTCTATATTTAGCAATAATTGTTATATCATAGAATATGCACAGGCATAAGGTGACCCAGTAATACCAGATTCCTTCCCAGAATGGCTGTATCTCTCTACATTTTCCCAAATGAAAATGAGTGCCTCTCTCTTCTACTTTTTGCCAATGCTCTACAGTATCTGACTTTCTAATTTCTGCATGCCTAATAGGGGTAAATAGATATCTCTTTGTTGTTTTAATTTGTACAATACTAATGAATTTCAGTATTTTTTTCTATTCTTGTAGCCCTTTGAAGTTAATTTTTGTGAATTCCATTGTATATCCTTTGCTTTTTTTCTATTGGGGGTTGCTTCTTTTTCTTCTTGATTTTTAGAATTTATTATGAATTCCTGATAGTAAATTATTTCTTATTTGTTTTACATAGCTCAAATATCTCATCCATTTTCTCATCTATCTTCTTAACTTTGTTCATAATATTCTTTGAAGACAAATCCCAGATTTTGAGGAAATCAGATTCATCAAGTTTTTCATTATAGTCTGTGTTTTGAAGGTTCCTTGCTGTAGGTCAAAAGATGTTCTCTTATGTTCTCTCCTACAATGTCATTGTTCTATTTTAACTCTTAGTAATTTAGCCCATTTAGAGTCTACCTTCTTGTGTCATGTTAGGTAGAAATCCAGTTTTATTTTCCTCTAGCTAGTAAGCTAGTATTTACCAATACTTTTTACTGCACTCTTTGCCCTCTTCCATATGATTTTTGGAATTAACTTTGTTGTACATTAAATTTCACATATGTCTACCTAAGAGTTCTCAATTCTATATTTAAAATCAATTAGCCAACATATAGTACATTTTTTAAAAAAAGATTTTATTTATTTATTTGACAGAGAGAGACACAGCGAGAGAGGGAACACAAGCAGGGGGAGTGGGAGAGGGAGAAGCAAGCTTCCCGCCGAACAGGGAGTCCGATGTGGGACCCGATCCCAAGACCCTGGGATCATGACCTGAGCCGAAGGCAGACACTTAACGACTGAGCCACCCAGGTGCCCCCAACATATAGTACATCATTAGTTTCTGATACCAGTGTTCAATAATTCATCAGTTGCATATAACACCCAGTGTATGAGCTCTCAATTCTGTTCCACATTTAGCCCTTTTTTTTTTTCCACCAGCGCCACCTGGCTTTAATTTTTGTGGCTTGGCAATATTGCCAGGAGAAAAGGAAGAGGTTCTATTTCTAACTATGGTTTTAATTTGCAATTCCTAAATGCCTGCTAATGATGTGCAGCATCTTTTCATATTCTTGTCAGCCATCTGTATATCTTGGAGATAGACCTTTTCAAGTCCTTTGTCCATTTTTAAATTGTGTTGTTCATCTTTTTTGGTTTTGAGTTGCATGAGTTCTTTATATATTCTGCATACTAGACCCTCCTCAGATATTTGATTTGCACATATTTTCTCCCATTTTGTGAGATGTCGTTTCACTTTCATGGTGAGAGTAAGTTAAGCAACAAAAATGGTTTCAGTTGTCTTTTTCCTGATTAAACATTCATTTGGTTGCTATAAACTTCTATTTTCCAGAATCCGGATAAAGTTTTCTCTGACAGTATTTATCACGTTTTTTGTATTTTTGTTGTTGTTGCTGTTGTTGGGAGGGCCACTTGGAGTTCCCTACTTTACTATTTTCCCTCTAATAAATAATTTTTGATACAGTTTTGGCTATCTTAGTAATCATTACAAAGAAAATTTTGGGATTTTGTTAATCTTATCATATTTATATTTTGTTTTCTATTTCATTGATTTCTTCTTTTATCTTTATTATTTACCTGTTTCTGCTTTTGGATTTGCTCTGCTAATCCACACCCCTGCCCCCAGTAGTTTGAATTAAATGCTTAACTTCATTTTTTTCTCTTTCCTCTCTCCCTCTCTTTAAATGAGGTATTACATACAGAATGTGCACCAATCTTTAGTATAGCTCAAGAAAGTCTATGTATGCATATGTCTGTATAACTATTATATAGATCAGAATGTAGAACCCTCACAGCCATCAAAAGGCTCCCAGTCAACTCCAAATCAACAGTCTTTCAAAGGTAACTGTTATTTGGAATTCTAAAAATATTAATTAGTTTTTGCCTCTTCTTCAGCTTCATAGAAATGGAAATTTATAGAATATAATTTTTATGTGTCCAGCTTCTTATACTAAACATCTTTCTGTACGTGGTTGCATGTAACAGTAGTTCATTCTTTTATTTATTTTTTTAAGATTTTATTTATTTATTTGACAGAGAGATAGCGAGAGCAGGAACACAAGCAGGCGGAGTGGGAGAGGGAGAAGCAGGCTTCCCGCTGAGCAGGGCCCGATGAGGGGCTCGATCCCAGGACTCTGGGATCGTAAACCCGAGCCGAAGGCAGACGCTTAACAACTGAGCCACCCAGGTGCCCCAGTAGTTCATTCTTTTAAAAATACTTAGTAATATCCCACTGCATGACTGTATCACAATTTATTCTTTCTACTATCTGTGGAAATTTATAGTTTCCACTTCTGTCTATTATGAGTAAGGCCATTATAAAAATGCTTGTACATACTTGTGGTGGATATAAACACCCATCTCCATAATGGGTGTATACCACAGAGAAGTGAAATGACTGGATTGTAGGAGGGAAGGCATATATTTAAGGTTAGTTTTCAAAGATGCTTCCAAATGGACATTTTGAACTGATTGTACCAAATTATGCTCCACATCTTCAGTCATTTTAATCCATTTCTATGAAGCTTAGTGGTATTTCACTGTGGTTTTATTTTTTTAAAGATTTTATTTATTTATGAGAGAGAGAGAACGAGCATGGGGAGGAGACAGGGAGAGGAACAAGCAGACTCCACCCTGAACATGAAGCCTGACATGGAGCTTGATCCCACAAACCTGAGATGATGACCCGAGCAGAAATCAAAAGTCATACACCTACCAACTGAGCCACCAAGGTGCCCCTCACTGTGGTTTTAATTTATGTATTCTGGTGGCTAATTATGTTGTGTATCTTTTTACATGCTTATTAGCCATTTGTATTTCCTATGTTGTAAGTACATGTTCTAGTCTTTGCCTATTTTAAAAACTGGATTTTTCTGACTTTTCTTATTTGTAGGAGTTCCTTATATATTCTGGGCATTAGTCTACAACTTAGCATCAAGTTATTAAAATAACTATGTGTATAAATAAAGACAAAGAAAATACTGTTAAAATGTTAATAGTTGAAGAATATCATTATCTGGGGCACATCATATTTACATTCTACAATTGATGAAGTTCTTAAAAATCCTACATAGAGTATGTAATGTAACTGGGCTGCAACCTAGAACCTAGAAACCAAATACTTAATTGCAACAATACACCACTTCCCAAAAAAGAAGATAGGTAAGAAGAACTGGTAATGGGGCCTATAAATGGGGATGTGAGTGCTAACTGCATGTTATTTTCTGTTCTCCTTATAACCATTTGGGAACCTCTGAGAGGAAACACAGCTCAAGATCCACGCTAATGATTCAGAATTCTCCTGAGCACTTCACAAATCCACTCCAGAAACTGCTCCTACTATCCTTCTGTTGTCTTCATTTAAATGGAACTATTGTGGCATAGTATGTCCTGATGTCAAGAAGACTTTTAGATAGAAGAGAAGGACAAGGGAGTGTTGGGGATTCCCTTCTCTGCCTTGTCCTTGATGTTGACCTCAGAGATTTTACTGAGCTCTTTGACTCAGATGACTTATGACAAGATACCCTCAGTCTTGGAGTCTCCACTCTGCCCACTCCTGCAACCAATACACCTGCAACAGATTTCCCCTCAACACTGAGATGTTTTTACTGGCTTTGACATGTTAATTTGGTTTTTTTTTCCTTCACCAGATGAGAAAATGTTGGTAAGACTATTAAAGGAATGGAAAGATGGAAAGAGATGGCACAAGGTGAACAAAGGTAATAACCTGGCGTATATTGGGAGTGAATTGGTTTCAATCTCTTCACAAATTTGGCTTTTAAAATTCAACTAATTTTGTCCAATCAGATTCTTAGGGCTAAATCTTCTGTAATAAATCTAGCCAAGGTTTTTTCCATAGTGGATTTACCTAATCAAACCACAACTACAAGGTCAAATTCTCTGTAAAGAAGAGCCATGGTCTTCACCTAGAGGAGACATAAGCAGAACTTCCATGGAATCAGTATTGATCTTTTGAGTAGGAATTTTATGCCTCTGTTGAGCTGGGCTTGGAAGACAGTAAGTGGGTATGGAGGGTAGGGAATGGGTGATCTTGAGCACAAAAGATCTTAGAATCAGAACTGAAATTTAGTATTTTCTCTTGGTTCCTATGGATTCCCTCACTATCGTCTTCCTACAAGAAATGTCAGATTAGACAACGCATGGCTCCCTGACCCTATCATCTTGTTTAATTCATAATATATGTCATTTTTAGAGAAATGAACTTAAAAGTTGATGTTAAGTCTAAGGATAAGGCAGAATAATAGGAGAGAAAGTTTGACAGTACACATGATTTCCATTCAGAAGCTTCCTGACCCTGGGGGCAGATTCACAGTCAACTGGGGGAATATTTTCTCCTCCAAATTTGCATTAGAGAATAATATGCTTTTAAAAACAAATCAGGAGAGTTCAGGGGTGTAGCCTTCTACTGTTGTACCAGGGTCAGTGAGAGCTGCTATCATCTGACAGATCACAAGTCACATTCATCTCTGACTCACTCTGACCTCTCAGTCTCCCAGTGTTTT
Organism: Neomonachus schauinslandi; assembly: GCF_002201575.2. NCBI lineage: Eukaryota > Metazoa > Chordata > Mammalia > Carnivora > Phocidae > Neomonachus > Neomonachus schauinslandi. Next base: position 49,217,653 of record NC_058413.1, read on the forward strand.
GGCTCAAGTAAAATCACCTCAAAAACCATGTGTTGTACACTTAGTCTGTACCAGCTTATTGTATTTGCTGTGAATAAAGAGGAGTCAGATGAGGTCCCTGCCATTCAACATCTTATTGTCACAGGGAAACAAATATCAATGTAATGTTTTTAACTATGATGGCAGTAAGTACATGATGCTGAAGGTACACTAATCTATCTAGTTTCTAGATATTTGTGAGTGTGTTTATTTCTGTATGTCTGCATGTGTTGGGAGAGAGTGGGGGTGGGGAATGGGAAACATGTGTGGATTAGAATGGAAGGTGTTCCTGAATAATACTTTTACTAAATGGAATCTTTAAAAACCTGTAGTTATTAGCAAGATGAAGGTATAGAAATCAGCAATATCCTGTAGCTGCCTTTCCATTAAGTTAACCACTGATTATAAGCATCACATAAAACTTTGTGAGAAGTGTTTAGTTGTATGTTCTCTCTCTTTCTCTCTTTTCATCAAAACTGAGAATGTTTACTTACCATTTAATTTTCCCTGAGATTAGAGACATGCATTAATTTCTATTCTGTGAGGGGTGTGAACTGTGGTGGAGAGAGAAGCAAAGTCTGAAGGACCTGGGGAGACTCTAAGAACTAACCAGGTAACACCTTCCACTAGATGGATGGTAATTCTGAAGGTACCTAACAAAATAGCACATGGTCTCAAAATTTACTTTATGTCAGCTATTTATGCAGTAGACTACATTTTTCTTTAGAAGCAATTCTTTATTAGCTAGATTTAAGTAATTGTTAGGTCATACAGACTCACTTGGCCCAGCACATGCATTCATTAAACTATTATTTGCTGTGAATCTATGATGTTTCCGGGACCACCCTGACACTGAGGATAAACTGTGACTATAGTTTGGTCCCCCCTATCTGAAATTCTTTGGCCTCAGGAGCTGGGTCTTTTTTCTGTACCTCTAGTACCAACCATGTGCTTGGCCAATGACATTTGATCTACAAATAAGGTGACTGAATATTCAAAGTGTGATGAATGTTCAAGGAAAGTGATGCTAACTCTAGTAGTGGGTATACCACTGAATAAAGGGATTATGCCCAGCAAAAATCAGTGGGGTATAAAAATACAGTGTGTCCTAGGTATGTGGCAAGGAAAATGGCTGGAAACATGGCCTGTGGTCTGATAAGGGAACCATAAACAATCATCCAGCAGAGATGTGATTGTTCACATTAATGTTTTATTTATTCATGTATTCTTTCAATGATGAATTGGAACCTTTCATCACTTTGACTCACAGACCTATCCAGATGCCTAAGACTCCATTATCAGATTACATAGAATGTGATCATATCTTTTTGAAAAAACTGGGCATTTCTTTAGCTTAGGACTTCTTCACTTGAATTTCAGAGTGTTCCTCAATTAAGATGTGAATGCTACTTCTTTATTTCTACTTTTTTAACTGGAATTCAAAATTTCTTTCTTGTTTGAATGTTGGTAATTAAGCCAAAGTATTATTAGCAGTTATCTATGACTTTATCACCAACAGAAATCACAGGTATTTTTATATCACATTGCAGTTATATCTCCTTTAAGCTCATTATTCAGAAATTAAGGTGGTTATTAGACCTGCCACAACATTTTGAAATTTAATGTGTTAATGGAGAAACACATGTATTATTATATTACATATTTGCTTTCTAAAACTTTTTTGAAAAACCGTACTTTGATATGAATGGTTTCCTTGGTAATCCTACACATTCTATGTGATGCATTTAAAACATTATTTTGAGGCACCTTTACCAAACAGATAAAGGGTTGAAAGCCTAAACTTTGCATAGTACCTTAAACTTCAGACTTTAAATTTCCCTCCTTTCTTTTTGAACAGTTCCATGAAATTTTATTATTGCTCCCAAAGTCTTGCAAATCTCTCTAGGAATAATGACACTCCACACCCCAACCCTCCCAGTTTTATTGGGAAATAATGGACATATATCACTGTATAAGTTTAAGGAATATAGCATGATGGCCTGATTTCCATATATTGTGACATGATTACCACAGTAGGTTCAACTAACATCCATCTTTTCCTATAGATACAATTAATAAAGAAAAGAAAAAAAAGGAAAAATAAAAATTTCTCCTCGTGATGACAGTTCTTAGAATGAACTCCCTTAACAACTTTTGTGTATACTATAAAGCTGTATTAACTATAGTTACCGTGTTGTCCATTCCATCCCTAGGACTTATTTATCTTATAACTGGAAATTTGTACCTTTTGGTTACCTTCCTGCATATTGTCCTCCTCCCATCCTCCGCCACTGGTAACAAGTCTGATCTCTTTTTCTATCATTTGGTTTGTTTTTGTTTTTAGATTCCACATAAAAGTGAGATCATACAGTATTTGTCTTTGTCTGACTTAATGTCACTTAGCCTAATTCCTTCAAGTTCCATCCATGTTGCTGCAAGCAGTATGATTTCCTAGTTTTTCATGGATGAATAATATTCCCTTATATATATACCACAATATCTTTATTCATTTATCCATCAAGGGACACTTAGGTTGTTTCCATGTTTTGGCTATTATAAATAATGCTGCTATGAACATGGGGATGCAGATATCTTTTCAAGTCAGTGTTTTCATTTCCTTTGGATATATTCCCAGAGATGGAATTGCTGGCTCATGTGGTAGTTCTATTTATTTTTCCTAGGATCCTTCATACTCTTTTCCATAGTGGCTGTACCAATTTGCAATCCTACCGACAGTGCAAGGGTTCCCTTCTCCATATCCATGCCAGCATTTGTTATCTTTTCTCTTTTTATGATGGACGTTCTTTTCTTTAAAAAAATTTTTTGTTTATTTATTTGTCAGAGAGAGAGAGAGTGCACACGCACAAGCAGGGAGGGGGCAGGCAGAGGGAGAAGCAATCTCCCTACCAAGCAAGGAGCCTGATGTGGGACTCGATCCCAGTACCCTGGGATCATAACCTGAGCCTAAGGCAGACGCTTAACCAACTGAGCCACCCAGGCCTGTGATGGCCATTCTTTTTTTTTTTTTTTTAAAGACACATTTATTCAGCGTCATGATCAGACTATTACATTTAGCAATCAACAGCATGGGTGCAAAAAAAAAAAATCTACATTAAAACCCTTTGTTGGAATGCTTTACACTTTCCACAGAACAAAAACTAAAATAACCTGTTACACCATTAGTCACAAATACAGTCCTCGAGTTTTTTGCCCATACACGTGAGTATTGCCTAACGTCTTCTTTGTAGCAGCTAGGCCCTGCTACCACTGTGCTTGGCCGAGTTCACAAATCTGTTGTAACCTGTAGCTTCCCTGTCACTTCTCTGGCTCTCCTCTCCTGCTAAGCTTTGTTTCCTGGCAGTAATTAAAACCTTCTGCTGCTACCATAGCTACTGCTGCTGCTGGAACCACCACAGCCACCTTGGTTTCGTGGTTTGGCAAAGTATTGGCCTCCACCACCATAGGGGCCAGAGCTTCTGCCTCCAAAATTTCCTCCTTTCATGGGTCCAGATTGAGGATTGATTGTTGTAATTGCCAAAATCATTATAGCTTCCACCACCCCCAAAGTTGCTTCCATCATTACCAAATCTGTTATAGCCATCCGCACTGCCACCATATCCACCACCACCTCGACTGCCACCAAAGCCACCTCGACCACTGAAGTTCCATCCACGACCAAAGTTGTCATTCCCACCAAAACCACCTCCACGACCACCACCAAAGTTTCCAGAACCACTTCGACCTCTTTGGCTGGATGAAGCACTAGCCATCTCTTGCTTAGATAGGGCTTTCCTTACTTCACAGTTGTGGCCATTCACAGTATGGTATTTTTGAATGACAGTCTTGTCTACAGAGTCATCAAATGTTACAAAAGCAAAACCTCTCTTTTTGCCACTGCCTTGGTCAGTCATGATCTCAATCACTTCAGTTTTCCCATACTGTTCAAAATAATCTCTTAGATGATGTTCTTCAGTGTCTTCTTTAATGCCACCAACAAAAATCTTTTTCACAGTTAAGTGGGCACCAGGTCTTTGAGAATCTTTTCTTGAGACAGCCCTCTTTGGTTCCACAGCTCTTCCATCCACCTTGTGTGGCTTTGCATTCATGGCTGCATCCACCTCCTCCACAGTGGCATACGTGACAAACCCAAAGCCTCTGGAGTGCTTGGTGTTTGGACCTCTCATTACCACACAGTCCGTAAGTGTTCCCCAGTGCTCAAAATGGCTCCTCAGACTCTCATCAGTTGTTTCAAAGCTCAAACCTCTGATGAAGAGCTTCCTCAGCTGTTCAAGCTCTTTGGGAGACTCTGACTTAGACATGACAGCAGTGGGCGGGGAGACTTTAATGTTCCTTACTCGGCGGCATCCATGGGCTGAAAGCTATGATGGACATTCTAATGGGCATGCAGTGATACGTGTCCTTGTGGTTTCCCTAATGACTAATGAGTTTTTAAGTTCTTCATATATTCTATATACTAACTCTTTGTCAGATATATGGTTTGCAAATATTTATTTCCATTCCATAGGTTGGTTTTCACTTTGTTGGTAGTTTCTTTTGCTGTGCAGCAGCTTATTAGTTTGATGTAGTCCCACTTGTTTATTCTTTAGTTTGTTGCTTATGCTGTAGGTGTCATATCCAAAAATTCATTATCAAGACTCATCACAAGGAGCCTTATTCCTATGTTTTCTTCTAGGAGTTTCCTTGTCTCAGGACTTACATTTAAGTCTAATTCATTTGAAGTTAATTTTTGTGAGTCTAGTTTCATTCTAACACATGTGAATATCCAATTATCCCAAAACCATTGATTGAAGAGACTGTCTTTCCTTCCTTGAGCACTCTTTGTTCCCTTGTCCAATATTAGTTGTCCCTATATGTTTGGGTTTATTTCTAGGTTCTCAATTCTGTTTCATTGGTTTATTTGTCTGTATTTAGGCCAGTACCATACTGTTTTGATGACTATAGCTTTATAATATAGCTTGAAATCATGAAGTGTGATGCTGCCTGCTTTGTTCTTTCTCAGCATTTCTTTGGCTATTTGGGGTCTTTTGTGGCTCCATATAAATTTTAGGAGTGTTTTATCTACTTCTGTAAAAATGTCATTGCATTCTCGATAAGGATTGCATTGAATCTATAGATAGCTTTTGCTAGTATTGACATATTAACAGTGTTAATTCTTCCAGTCATGAACATGAGTTAGCTTTCCATTTATTTGTGTCTTTGATCTCTTTCATCAATATCTTATAGTTTTCATAGTAGAGAACTTTCACTTTTTCAGTTAAATTTATTCCTAAATATTTTATTGTTTTTGATGCTATTGTAATTGGGTTGGCTAACTGAACATAAAAAAAAAAAAGACAACAAAGAGCTTAGCCAGCTTTAGAGCTGCTGTCCCACTGTGCTCAGGCAAGAAATCTAATTTGTAGCTGCACTCATCACTGAATACAGCCTTCAGCTGTCCAGCCAAAGAATCTAACCTGAGCACACTGGAAGCTGCAAAGCCCGTCTACCAGCCCAGCCTACTAAACCATATGATCAAATTATTATTATGTACCTTATTTAATTAATAATAATTGATCAAATAAATCCCTATTCCATGTCTATAAAAGGGCACAAAAATGAAAAAGATATAGTTTTCATAGGAGTTTTTCATCTCTGGGAGATATAGACTGATGATGCAAGGCAGTGAGAGATGATGGGCTAGAGATGGTGGATTAGTGCTGTTTAGTCTGAACACAGAAAACTAGTCAACCTGGTGGCATCAGATGGAAATATTGTGGTGGTGTGTCTCCTATTTTGGAAGTTTATTGATGGTTAAGATTGATATTTGGGAGTTCCAGCCGAAGCTGGGGATGGGGTTGCCAAAGAGATGATGGCATACTACCCAATTACTCCTTGGCTTCCCAGCTCTTTCAAAAACAGGTTATTTTCTCCAAACAAAATGTCAGTTCTTCAAAATACTTTGGCTTTTTAAAATTTCTTATATCTTAGTGACTATATTTTGAAGGAAGAGACAACAGTCATATCCCCAAAGAATTAAAAATCTATACCATCATAAGACAGGGGAGTGTGGCAATAGCAGCATAAGACTCAAGGGTTTTGGTTGATAATAAAATGAAATTAAATGCCAATATTTTATAGATTAATTGAATCTTTTTTATTATTAGATGTTTCATATTCCAAATAAAGATGATTCTTTTGATCTACTCTACATTTGCAGATGACACTAAAAATGAATGCACCCATCCTTAAAATATTAAGTTTTCCAACACTGAAAATGTTCCAACTAAAGCATCATGATCCTCTTCTACATAAAGGGGATTCTTGGAATGGTTGGTAGTGATTGAGGGCAATTCCAAAGCCCTCCAAATCTGATTTATATAATCTTACAGTTGATATGGACCTATATTTAGCATGAGGTGACTTCTTATTGAAAAAAAGAGACAAACTATGAGACAAACTAATCAGACACAGGTGATGGAATTCCTCCTTCTGGGACTCTCTGATGACCCCCACACCGAGAAGCTGCTATTCATTTTATTCCTGGGCGTCTACCTGGTCACTGTGCTTGCAAATCTGCTTCTTATGTGCCTTGTTCAGGGTGACTCCCGGCTTCACACACCCATGTATTTTTTCCTCTGCAACTTATCTCTGGCTGACCTCTGTTTTTCTACCAACATCATTCCTCAGGCCCTAGTCCACCTGCTATCCAAGAAGAAGTTCATTTCATTCACACGTTGTGCAGCTCAGCTTATACTCTTCCTCATTTTTGGATGTACACAGTGTGCCTTTCTGGCTGTGATGTCCTATGATCGGTATGTGGCCATCTGCAACCCCTTGCATTACCCTAGCATCATGACTTGGAAGGTGTGTGCCCAGCTGGCTGCAGGATCATGGACCAGCGGCATTCTGGTGTCTGTGGTGGATACCACTTTTGCACTAAGGCTACCCTACCGAGGCAGCAATAGTATTGCTCATTTCTTTTGTGAGGTCCCTGCACTGTTGATCCTGGCATCCACAGACACCCGCATTTCAGAGACGGCCATTTTCCTCATGGGTGTCATGATTCTCCTCATACCTGTTTCCCTAATTCTGGTGTCCTATAGCCACATCATAGTAACTGTGATCAAGATGAAGTCAGCTGTGGGGAGGCTCAAGGCATTCTCCACCTGTGGCTCCCACCTCATGGTGGTCATCCTTTTTTATGGATCAGCAATTGTCACCTACATGACACCAAAGTCTTCCAAAGAACAGGAAAAACTGGTGTCTGTGTTCTATGCTGTGGTGACACCCATGCTTAATCCCCTCATCTATAGCCTGAGGAACAAGGATGTGAAGGGAGCTCTGAAGAAAGTAGCCACAAGGAATTTCCCATGCAGGCTTGAAATCTGCCACTGACTGTGAGAACCTCTTGGCTCCCTACTTTTAAGACTTGCGAAGCAGTTGCCTTAGCAAGATTGGAATATTGTAAGATTCTTATCCTTGGGCCTTGTGGACCTACCCTCCATCCTTCATCAAGCACTTTCTTTGTAAAAGAAGGACAGTAATTCACAGACCAATAGAAGGAGGGTCTGGTTTTTTCTTGTTGTTTTTTTGGCATCTAAGAGTTAGGAAATCCTGCAAAATACATTCACACTTTATGAACGCTGGAACCTCTAAAATCCATCTTTTTTTCACCATGTTATATATTACTATTAATCTATCCCAGATCCTACTCCAATTCTTTTTTCTTTGGCATTTCTGAATCTCTTTGCATCATCACACAATCAATACATTAACGAGCATTACTTATTCACTTACTATGAGCTAGGTGCTAGATGTATGTGTGCCGGCACACATGTCTGTATGTGTGTTTGAAGTGGGTGTGAAGAGCATGGGTACAATGAAGAGCATATATGAGTTCTGCTGTCCTTCTCACACTCTTATTAGGGACATGGATATTTTATATCTCAGATAAAGGTAAAGACAGGATTTTGGAAACTAACAAGAAATAGTGACATTGGAAGCCTAGCAAGAATGAGAAAGAAGCTGGTACCAACCCTGGGCCTGAAGGACAACCTGGACTTGGAGAGGGTAGCTGTATATAGAAAGCCATGAGACAGGAGTTGTGGACTTAGGTGTATGGAAGCGGGAAAGCCACAGGAATAAATATTTCAAGCTCATTCTCTACTTACCTTCTGATATCCTGTTACTGTATTCCAAATAAAATCTAGGATAACCTCCCCATCTGAAAATTCTGTCTACAAAGTCCTTTTCCTGGTTAAGTAACATGTTCATAGGTTCTGGGGTTTAGTACATGGACATCTTGGGGGACCATTATTCTGCCTACCATAAAAGAACAAGTAAAGTACATGTGAAGGAATGATTAAAGTTTGGCTAAAATTGGAGATTATAAATGTATAATGGTGCCAACCTACTTAGTTATGTGATTGCTATCATCAAACAGAACCCCAGGATCTACATTTTCATTTGCAAATTCTTATAGTGATAATTCAGAATGTGCTGACTTTCTAGAGGCCCTGCTACATGAAAGGTGAAGGGTACACTGTGTGGGAGATTGAACTGGTCCTCGTACCTCCATGGGACACAGAGTTAGAGTTATTTATAGTTTGTGGAGAGGACATGCCTATGCAGTAAATGCTTTTTTATTGTTAATTATCAATAAATTCTTATGAATAATTTACACATATCTATGGTGTCCACACCCCAAGTTTGCTATTTTTCAAGAATCCACAGCTGGCCTATGTTCACTGGACAAAATCATAAAGATGGGCTGCTACACTGGTTGAGTACTAGGCAAGTTTAAGAAAGACAGTTGATTTCATCTAACCCTAATATGATTACATAAAAATCTAGTTAACAACGAATCTTTGGGTTATTCACAGCAGCTTCCTAGAATTTTGTCCACTTAAATTGGGATGCCTAACACCCTTTCCATCAAACAATTCTCATATCCAAGGTGAATAATCTGAGATTGAGGCAGTGTCTGTGTGGAGTAGTCTTTCTCCAGATGAGGCACAGACCAATTATGGTAGCAGAGGAAGAAGTCCTCATTTGCTAGCCTAGTAGTACATGGGTACTTTATAGTACAGTTCTATGCTGTGGTGACACCCATGCTTAATCCCCTCATCTATAGCCTGAGGAACAAGGATGTGAAGGGAGCTCTGAAGAAAGTAGCCACAAGGAATTTCCCATGCAGGCTTGAAATCTGCCTATAGGCCAGTGGAAGTTTTTAAGTATTGTTTTATTGTTTTCTTTCTCACTAGAATAAAATTCCACAAGGTAAGAAATTTGTGTATTTTATTCAGCACTGTGTCTTCCGGGCCTAAACAGGGTCTGACACATGCTGAATGCTGAATAAAAATGTATTGAAATTGTGAGTTCAAAAAAATGAGTGGAAGAATGACACAAAACTCTACTATTTATTATCACCATTGTCATAAGTTTATCTTGTAAGCAAAAAGATCCTTGAAAGTTGCAGGAGAATTTTTGGACAAATAGAAAATGTAAAGCAGGAGATTATTAAAAAAATGGATGAAGAAGTTCAAGAAAAGTTAAAACAAGTAAAGAATGGCAAATTGTAGTATTGTCACTACAATTGTCAACCTTCATATTAGCTCCCAATCTGTGTAAACTAGCAGCATCCTCAGATATGTTGGTCCCACAGTCCTACAGAATCCTGGGCCTACAGAAGTTCTCCTTCATCACTCATGTTCTTTCATTTAGAAACAGATACTTGTGAAGTCCAAAATCCTGGGGTGTATATCATGGCTCTTAGAATGAGTAGGGACCAAAACCCATTTGAGCAGTTCTTTTTTCTTTCCCTTGTCCTTGCATTCTACCCCTTTGGTTTGCATCTCAGTCAGTCATAGTTTCTGAGGGCCCAGGGTCCTGTGGATGACTCGCCTCAGTGCAGCCTTCACTTCACTATTCCTTAAGCTGTAGATGATAGGGTTCAACACGGGAGTCACCACTGTGTAGGAGAGAGATAGCAGTTTCTTGCTCTCAGGAGAGGTGCTGGATCGGGGTCGGAAGTATGTGAGGATCGCAGTGCTATAGAAGAGGGAGACAACCAGGAGTTGGGAGGAGCAGGTGGAGAAGGCCTTGTGTTTCCCCTCAGCTGAGGGCATCCTGAAGACAGTGGAGAGGATCCGGACATAAGACCCCAGGATCAGCAAGAAAGGGAAGAGAATGAATAAGACAGTGGCTGTCAGAGCCTCCAGTTCAAACAGAGAGGTATCAGCACACACGAGGGCAATGACAGGTGGGCTGTCACAGAAAAAGTGGTTCACTCTGTTGGAGCCACAAAAAGGGAAGCTGAAAATCCATGTGGTTTGCACGGTGGCCACTGGAAACCCTGAGAACCAGCAGGCAGCTGCTAGCTGGGCACAGGCCCTGCGGCTCATAATGATTGGGTAGTGCAAAGGGTCACAGATGGCCACATAGCGGTCACATGCCATTGTGGCCAGGAGGCAGCACTCAGCAGCCCCAAAGAAGAAGAAGAAATACATCTGAGTGGCACAGCCAAAGAAGGAGATGGCTGTGTCTTGGATGATCAGAGTCCCCAGCATCTTGGGCACAATGACCAAGTTGAAGCCTATTTCCAGGAAGGACAAATTCCTGAGGAAGAAGTACATAGGATTTTGTAGAGAAGAGTCAGCTGTAGTGACCAGGATGATGAGAACATTGCCCATTAGGGTAACCAGGCAAATAGTCAAAAAAAGGAGAAACAATAGAGCTTGTAGCTCAGAGGACAAGGTTGAAAAGCTCACAAGAATGAACTCACTGACAATTGTCCAGTTTTCCCACGTCATTCTTCTGCCTAGGATTTCATTGGGAATTCATGCTTCAGAAGTTAGAAGTCTCCATATGTTATTTAGACCTCTATTATACCCTTAAAAAGAAAATCTCCTGTGGCCTCATTCTCCACCTCTCTTGTTATAGTGGTTCAAATCAAAAGCTGTACCTTCTAGAGGAGATTATGCTAAGTGAAATAAGTCAAGCAGAGAAAGTTAATTATCATATGGTTTCACTTATTTGTGGAACATAAGGAATAGCATGGAGGACATTAGGAGAAGGAAGGGAAAAATGAAAGGGGGGAAATTGGAGGGAGAGAAGAACCATGAGAGACTATGGACTCCAAGAAAGAAACCGAAGGTTTTAGAGGGGAGGGGGGTGGGGGGATGGATTAACCCAGTGATGGGTATTAAGGAGTGCACATACTGCATGGAGCACTGGGTGTTATAAGAAAACAATGAATCATGGATCACTACATCAAAAACTAATGATGTATTATATGGTGACTAACATAACATAAAATAAAATTTTTTAAAAAAAACTGTACCTTCCACAATGTAAAAAGATAAGTCTATTCTTTAGATTCATGATATTTTGGAAGAATCCTAACCTGTTTTCAGAGTGAACTGAGGCATACCATATATATCTATACAGTCCTTGATTTTTCTTTGCTCTACAGAGTTCAAAATCACAGCTTCCCTTTGGGGTTCCTAAGAAGCCAGGCCAAGAATTTCTGATGAGAGGGGTCTTAATGCACAATGAAAGGTGGTGAGGTCATCCAGGGTATATTTTCTGCAAAATGAGAGTAGGAAAGAAAAAGTCAAGGAAAGTGAACCAGCAGTTACCAATGATCCATGAGGAGGAGACTTGAATGTGTCCTAATCTCAATCAGCCCACACTCACAATGATTTCAGTATACTGGAGGAATCTTCAATATATTAGAGTATTTCTTCATTTCCAAACTCAGAATATGGCAGTTTACACAAGGAGACATGGAATATAGAGACTGTGGTTTATTTTGATTCCTGGGTTAAATATACTTGATGTGGCTGTATGTGATCAGAAAAGGGAACACAGACTCAAGATAGTGTCAGACCATAGAAAGAATCCAGATGTACTACATATAAACCCCTTCATCAGCTTTTGTTGTTTGCCTTGTGTCTTGAATTTCAAGAAATATGAGCTCAAGTGTTACATGTTAATAAAGACCAACTCAAAAAATAGACTAATAATATTAAATCCTGTGAGAAAGAAGCAGAAGGTTTAATCAATACAAATTGAAAATTGGGACCCTGAAATTCTGATGATTATAAACTTACATGAAGGAATATATCTAAAGCACTTGCATGGTGACTGGTACATAACACATGCTAACCATAAATGCTAACCATTATAGTTATTATGATATAATGCTAGATCTAGCTTTCAAAATCTACTCCTTTTGTTTTTTAAGATTTTATTTATTTATTTATTAGAGAGAGAGAGAGAATGAGAGAGAGAGCATGAGAGTGGGGAGGGTCAGAGGGAGAAGCAGACTCTCCGCTGAGCAGGGAGCCCGATGTGGGACTCGATCCCGAGACTCCAGGATCATGACCTGAGCTGAAGGCAGTCGCTTAACCAACTGAGCCACCCAGGCGCCCCTCAAAATCTACTTCTTGTCTAACCTATTTCCCAAACTCAAACTCACTATAGTCCCTACTTTTCAATCGCTAGAAGAAAAGCATAATTTATTAATATTGATTATCTTCTGTGTTCCAGGCACTGTTCTAGATACTGAAGATAATATATCTGTAAATAAAATGAACAAAAATCTCTGCCCTAGAGGACCCCTCCCAAGATCAATGAGAACAGACCAACGCCCCAACATATAATAGTACAACTTACAAATCTTAGATTCAAGGATATAATCCTGAAAGCGGCTAAGGGGAAGAGATTTCTTTTTTTTTTTTTAAAGATTTTATTTATTTATTTGAGAGAGAGGATGAGAGGAGAGAGAGAGCACATGAGAGGGGGGAGGGTCAGAGGGAGAAGCAGGCTCCCCGCTGAGCAGGGAGCCCGATGTGGGACTCGATCCTGGGACTCCAGGATCATGACCTGAGCCGAAGGCAGTCACCTAACCAACTGAGCCACCCAGGTGCCCGGGGAAGAGATTTCTTACATACAGAGGGAGGAACATCAGATAATGTCAGACCTGTCCACAGAGACTTGGCAAGCCAGAAAGGGCTGGCAAGACAAATTCAGGGTACTAAATGAGAAGAACATGCAGCCAAGGATACTTTATCCAGCAAGACTGTCATTCAGAAAGTATGGAGAGAAAAGGAGCTTCCAAGACCATCAGAAACTGAAGGAATATGTGACCACCAAGCCAGCCCCGCAAGAAATATTAAGGGGGGTTCTATAAAGGAAGAAAGACCCCAAGAGTAATATAGAACAGAAATTTACAGAGACAATCTATAGAAACAAGGACCTCACAGGCAACATGATGACAATAAAATCATATCTTTCAATAATCACTCCCAATGTGAACAGCCTAAATGCTCCCGTGAAATGGCACAGGGTTGCAGATTGGATAAAAAGACATGAACCATCCATATGCTGTCTACAAGAGACTCATTTTGAACCTAAAGATACATCCAGACTGAAAATGAGGGGATGGAGAACTATTTTTCATGCCAACGGCTCTCAAAAGAAAGCTGGAGTAGCAATTCTCATATCAGACAAATTAGATTTTAAGCTAAAGACTATAGTAAGAGATACAGAGGGACACTATATCATTCTTAAAGGGTCTATCCAACAAGAAGATCTAACAATTGTAAATATCTATGCCCTCAACATGGGAGCAGTCAGCTACATAAGCCAACTGTTAACCAAATAAAAGAAAAGAACCAAAATAAAGAAACATTGATAATAATACTTTAATAGTAGGAGACCTCAATACTCCACTCTCAGCAATAGACAGATCACCTAAGCAGATCAACAAAGAAACAAGAGCTTTAAATGACACCCTTGACCAGATGGACTTCATAGTTACATACAGAACATTCCATCCCAGAACAACAGAATACTCATTCTTCTCAAAAGCACATGGAACTTTCTCCAGAATAGACCACATACAGGGTCACAAATCAGGTCTCACCCAATACCAAAAGATTATTCCCTGCATACTCTCAGACCACAGTGCTTTGAAACTGGAACTCAATCACAAGAAAAAATTTGGAAGGAATTCAAACACTTGGAAGCTAAAGACCACTCTGCTCAAGAATGTTTGGGTCAACAAGGAAATTAAAGAAGAACTTAAATTATTCATGGAAACCAATGAGAATGAAAACACATCGATCCAAAACCTATAGGATACTGCAAAGGGGGAAATACATAGCCATCTAAGCCTCACTCAAAAAAGTAGAAAAATCCCAAATGCACAAGCTAACCTTACACCTTACTGCTAAAGTAGAAAAATCCCAAATGCACAAGCTAACCTTACACCTAAGGGAACTGGAGAAAGAAAACATATAAAACCTAAAATAAACAGGAGAAGAGAAATAATAAAGATTAGAGCAGAGATCAATGACATAGAAACCAGAAAACAGTAGAGCAGATCAATGAAACTAGAAGCTGGCTCTTTGAAAGAATTAATAAGATCAATAAACTTCTGGCCAGACTTATCAAAAGAAAAGAGAAAGGACCCAAATTAATAAAATTGTGAATGAGAGGGGAGAGATCATGACTAACACCAAGGAAATAGAAACAATTATTAGAAATTATTATCCAAAAAAGAAAAAAAAAGAAATTATTATCCAGCAACTATATGCCAATAAATTAAGCAACCTGGAAGAAATGGATGCCTTCTGGGAAACCTGTAAACTACCAAGACTGAAACAGGAAGAAATTGACAATCTGAATAGACCAATAGCCAGTAACGAAATTGAAGCAGTGATCAAAAACCTCCCAAAAAACAGGAGTCCAGGGCCTGATGGATTCCCAGGTGAATTCTACCAAACATTTAAAGAAGAAATAATACCTATTTTCCTGAAGCTCTTTCAAATAATAGAAACAGAAGGAAAACTTCCAAACTTGTTCTATGAGGCCAGCATTACCTTGATCCCAAAACCAGGCAAAGACCCCATTAAAAAGGAGAATTACATATCAATATCCCTAATAAATGGATGCCAAAATTGTCAACAAGAGCCTAGCAGATAGGATTCAACAATACATTAAAAGGATTATCCATCATGACCAGGTGGGATTTATTCCTGGGATGCAAGGGTGGTTCAACATTCACAAATCAATCAGCGTGATAAAACACATTAATAAAAGAGACAAGAACCATATGATACCCTCAATTGATGCAGAAAAAAGCACTTTTCAAAATACAGCATCCTTTCCTGATTAAAACTCTTTAGAGTATAGGGATAGAGGGAACATTCCTCAGTTTCATAAAAACCATCTACGAAAAGCCCACAGTGAATATCATTTTCAGTGGAGAAAACCTGAGAGCTTTTCTCTTAAGATCAGGAACACGACAAGGATGTCCATTCTCGCCATTACTGTTCAACATAGTACTTGAAGTCCTAGCAACAGTAATCAGACAACAAAAAGAAATAAAAGGTATTCAAATTGGCAAAGAAGAAGTCAAACTCTCTCTCTTCACAGGTGACTTGATAATTTATGTGGAAAACCCAAAAGACTCCACCCCCAAATTACTAGAACTCATAAAGCAATTCAGTAATGTGGCAGGATACAAAATCAAAACACAGAAACCAGTTGCTTTTCTACACACTAACAATGTAACTGTAGAAAGAGAAATTAGGGAATCGATTCCATTTACAACAGCACCAAAAACCATGATACCTAGGAATAAACCTAACCAAAGAGGTAAAGGATCTATACTCTAGGAACTACAGAACACTTATAAAAGAAATTGAAGAAGACACAAAAAAATGGAAAAATATTCCATGCTCATGGATTGGAAGAATAAACATTGTTAAAATATCTACGTTGCCCAGAGCAATCTATACCTTCAATGCCACCCCAATCAAAATTCCAATGGCATTTTTCAAAGTGCTGGAAAAAACAATCCTAAAATTTGTATGGAACCAGGAAAGACCCCGAATCACCAAGGAAATGTTGAAAAAGAAAAACAAAGCTGGGAGCATCACGTTGTCTGATTTCAAGCCATATTACAAAGCTGTGATCACTAAGACAGCATGGTACTGGCACAAAAACAGACACATAGATCAATGGAACAGAATAGAAAGCCCAGGTTTGGACCCTCAACTCTATGGTCAAATAATCTTTGACAAATCAGGAAAAAATATGCAATGGAAAAAAGACAGTCTCTTCAATAAATGGTACTGGGAAAATTGGACAGCTATATACAAAAGAATGAAACTAGGCCATTCCCTTACAGCATACACAAAGATAAATTCAAAATGGATGAAAGACAATGTGAGACAGGAATCCTTCAAAATCCTAGAGGAGAACATAGGCAGTAACCTCTTCGACATCAACCACAGCAACTTCTTTCATGACACGCCTCCAAAGGCAAGGGAAACAAAAGCAAAAATGAACTTCTGGGACTTCATCAAGATAAAAAGCTTCTGCACAGCAAAGGAAACAGTCAACAAAACAAAGAGCAACTCACAGAATGGGAGAAGATATTTGCAAATGACATTACAGATAAAGGGCTGGTATCCAAGATCTATAAAGAACTTCTCAAACTCAACATGCAAAAAACAAATAACCAAGTCAAAAAATGGGCAGAAGACATGAACAGACACTTCTCCAAAGAAGATATACAAATGGCTAACAGACACATGAAAAAATGTTCAACATCACTAGCCATCAGGGAAATTCAAATCAAAACCACATCAAGATACCACCTTACACCAGTTAGAATGGCAAAAATTGACAAGGCAGGAAACAACAAATGTTGGAGAGGTTGTGGAGAAAGGGGAACCCTCTTACACTGTTGGTGGGAATGCAAGTTGGTACAGCCACTTTGGAAAACAGTATAGAGGTTCCTCAAAAAATTAAAAATAGAGCTACCCTATGACCCACCAATTGCACTTCTGGGTATTTACCCCAAAGTACAGATGTAGTGAAAAGAAGGGCTACATGCACCCCAATGTTCATCGCAGCAAACTGTGGAAAGAGCCAAGATGCCCTTCAACAGATGAATGGATAAAGATGTGGTCCATATATATAATAGAATATTACTCAGCCATCAGAAAGGATGAATACCCAACTTTTGCATCAACATGGACGGGACTGGAGGAGATTATGCTAAGTGAAATAAGTCAAGCAGAGAAAGTCAATTATCATATGGTTTCACTTATTTGTGGAACATAAGGAATAGCATGGAGGACTTCTCATAACAGGAGAAGGAAGGGAGAAGGAAGGGAAACTGAAGAGGGGGAATCAGAGGGAGAGAAAACCATGACAGACTATGGACTCAGAGAAACAAACTGAGAGTTTCAGAGGGGAGAGGGTTCGGGGGATGGGTTAGCCCAGTGATGGGTATTAAGGAGGGCAGGTATTGCAATGAGCACTGGGTGTTGTATGCATGTAATGAATCATGGAATACTACATCAAAAACTAATGAAGTACTGTATGGTGAATAACATAATAAGAAAATTAAAAAAAAAAAACCACCTCTGCCCTCACCTTCTAGCAGAGAAAAGAGATTATATGCAAATTATGTAAATAGGATGTATAATATGTTAGGTGGTGGTAAGAACAGTGGAGGAGAATAAAACAGTGGAGAAGGAGATAAGCATTTGGGGTGTGGGGAGTGTCAGAGAAGGCTTCCCTGAGCAGATATTTGAGTAAAGTACTCAGCAGATGCAGGACATTTAGTCAGGGTGGTAAAAGAAGGAGGGAGGTAAAGAGCAAAAACAGTGAGAAAATGCTATTTTAGAATTTTTGCTGATTCCTATTCATTTAAAAAAAAACTCAACCTTGGCATTGCTTTTTTTAATGAATTCTTTGATACTTTGTCAATTTTCAAATAAGAGTTAACATTTAATGAGCATCAAATAAGTGCCAGACACTATTCTGTTTTGCATGCATTATGTTAAGTCTCACAACAAACTGAAGATATGGGGATTTTTATTAAGCCCACTTTACAGCTGAAGAGGCACATAAAAGTTGAATAATGTTTCCAAGGTTAGACAGCCAGCAAGTGTTGGTATCAGAACATGCCTCCTGGGCAGTCCGACTCTGAGTAATGGCTTTACCCACCAGGTGACTCACCCACTCTCAGAATAGATATGAGTCTGAGCTCACAGGTGAGGGAAAGCAGGAGTTTTGGGCATAGGATGGTAGTAATAGAGCAAAAAGGAAGACAATTTCTAGAGAACATCAGAAAGGTATTAGCAACACTGGAGAGCTGGAATACTACTTTCATAGTTCTAATACTAGAATAATAGTTAATTTATATCTCCATCTTCATACTGTAGATGGCGTACTACTTGACAGTACAAATTGTGTTATTCAACTTTTCATCCCAATTCCTAGCAAGGTAGAGAGAGGCCCAATAAGTTGTTATTGAATACATGAATGAACAATGAACAAAATGTGGAAAATGATCATGGAAATATTTGTATAGACAGAATGTAGGCACAGTGAGCCCCATTCGGAAGGAACTTAGACTACATACATCAATGATACAGCCTCATACAACTTACACAGATTTAAAGAGTGATAAGGGTTCTAAATTACACTCATCATCTTCCCCTATCCCCACCTCCTTTTATCTACCTCATTTCAGGAAATGACACACCTGGCTGCATGACCCAGGAATTGGGACAAAAATCCTTTAATTCATCCCCCAAACTTGATTATTTTTCCTCCTAAACACCAATTCAGTGTCATCTTCTACATCCCCACCACAATTGCCTATAGATTCTGGCTCTTATTTTCTCTGGCCTGTAATATTGCAGGAACCCGATTCTGGTTCTCTTCAAACCATCCTTGACTTGTGTGTGATCTGATAGCAACTCCAATTAAGTTACTCACCTGCTTAATGTCTTTCAATCACTGCCTACTGTCCCTGGGATAAGTACAAACCCTTTAACAAGGCCTTTTTCTCTGGTATCTGCTTTATTTTTCCAGTTTCAGCTGTATGTTTCCCTACACAGCTAATGCTCTGGTTGCACAAAAGTATTTTCTGTTCTGTGCATACATCATGTTCTCTCACTCCTCCTTGTACTTGTGCATATGGCTCTCTGCTTTTGGAAACCTCCTCCTGCAATTATGTATAATTTCTTCTCATCTTGCAAGTCTCAGCTGAAACATCATTTTCTTTGTGAAGTTTCCCTGTGCTCCCTTGACGTAATCAAGGGATTATTCTTGGAGCGCCTGGGTGGCTCAGTCAGTTGAGTGTCTGCCTCTTGATTTCGGCTCAGGTCATGATCTCAGGGTTGTGAGATCTAGCCCTGATTTGGGCTCCATGCTGAGCATGGAGCCTGCTTGGGATTCTCTCTCTCCCTCTCCCTCTGCCTCCCCCATGACGCCCCCCCACCCCGCTCACACTCACTCTCTCTCTCTCGAAAAAAAAAAAGGATTATTCTTCTACTTTTTTATAATGCTTTGTGTAAAACTCTATTAGAGCACTATACAATTGCATATGTGTGCATATATTTATATTATCTAATTGTTAATGCCAGGAGGAAAATGTATTCAATCATCATCATATTTTTGCACCTAACAGAGTGCTTAACTCTAAGTGCTTGGTAATTAATGTAGCCTAAGATTTAATTACTTTTAGAGCAGTTTAATGATGCTATAACATCTCTAAGTTGAACTTACAGTTAAGACCTCTGAATGTGTGTGTGTGTGTGTGTGTGTTATAGGTGGTACATTCAGTTTTGTCTTCCAATATATATTTATTTTAAATGTTTTGCTATGTTCTGAGAAGTTATTTTAAAAGCTTTATTATAACAGCTTTGCCTCACTCACTGTGCCACAGATGTCCACTCCCCTCAAATATTTAATCAAAATGTTTCCTAGGACAGAACCACGACTCTGGGACACATCACTTAAGCCATATCCCAAAATGAGTTGGCATCAATTTTTTAATTTCTACTTTTTGGGTTATTTAGCAAAGTGATCTATTTTTTTTCTATCAGTGACTTTAAATCATTTCAGACATGAGTTGGGTATAAATAAACAGTTATATGTACTGTTTGAGAATTTCCTAATGACACACAACCAGATGATACTACTTAGACACTGGTTACCATGTAACAAAAGGCTAGAAAGGTTCTCAGAAAAGGTTCTCAGGCCAAAAGTTCAGATATTATCAAAGAAAGTCTCAGTTAAGGAAGCAGAGATGACCTTCCCTTTTCTTTCAAACCACATCCTACAGAGAATCTCCACACTTAAGTCCAATGAGGATGAATAAGGGCAGAGGCAGGGGCAGGGGCTCAGAACCCCACTTGCTTGGCTTTCACTTTTCTCCTGTCCCCTGAAACAACCCCTTCATGTTTCTTCTTAGGGCCCTACAGCTGCACAAAACAATATGAACGCATGATTCCAAATTTTGCATTTGCCTCCCTCCCACAGTTGTAATTCCATATTTTCCTTCATCTGTCTTGATCCATCTCTAAACATCCCTTTATATTGCCTTCTTTTGATCTAGCTTTTCCTTTCTTTCTCTTCCATTTCTCTCACCTTTCTCTTCAGTTTTTACATTTTGATCTGTTTTCCTCTACTAAGCAGGGAAGAGATGGTGGAGGGGAGGTTGCTGGGACAATATTCTGAAGAACTGATCTTCCTGTAGCTGCATGCATGCAATTGTGGTTGTCAGAATGTTATCAATGAAGTATAATCCAGCTACTGTTTTACTACTGGTCTTGCAAGCACAAACCCTTGGATAAATGTAGTTGTGTTTGCAGCCATCAGAGGGAGAGAGAACCGTATGGAAGGGGGAAGTTATACAGAAACTTAGCTGAGGTGGTCTGGCCAGCTACACTTCTATCCAGAGTGTCTCCTTTCTGTGGTAACATCTTGGAGATTCCTGCACTATTTGAACAAGAGAGAACTAGATAACATACTTGAGAAAACTTTGTGAAACTGGGGAGCCTGGGTGGCACAGTCGGTTGAGCTTCTGACTCTTGGTTTCACCTCAGGTGGTGATCTCAGGGTCCTGGGATTGAGCCCCGCCTCAGGCTCCCTGCTCAGCGGGGAGTCTGCTTAAGACTGTTTCTCCCTCGGGGCGCCTGGGTGGCTCAGTCGTTAAGCGTCTGCCTTCAGCTCAGGTCATGATCCTGGGGTCCTGGGATTGAGCCCTGCATCAGGCTCCCTGCTCGGCAGGAGGCCTGCTTCTCCCTCTCCCACTCCCCCTGCTTGTGTTCCCTCTCTCGCTGTCTCTCTCTGTCAAATAAATAAATAAAATCTTTAAAAAAAAAAAAAAAAAAGACTGTTTCTCCCTCTGCCTCTCCTCACCCTGCCTTCTCTCTCTCATAAACAAACAAACAAATAAATAAATAAATAAAAAGCCTTGTGAAACTCCCACATAAATGATAGTTTGAGGCCACATAGTTACAACAGCAAGGACTTTAGAGTCATAAATTCAGAGTTAAAGTTCTGGTTGTTGTTTTTTAGCTGTGAGACACAGAGCTATTGACATGACATTTTCTGAATTATAGTCTTCCCAACTGTAAAATGACTATTATTATAGATGCCCTAACCATGTGAAATTAGATAATATATGGGCAAATGCTTCAACCATTCTAAAGCCCAATACATATATTATCAGTGTTTTACATCTTTTCCCAGATTACTTAATTTGTCGAGTCTTGTAAAACTCCATGTTTTTTTACCTGAGACCTCTGATCTTCCTTCTTGTTTCCTAGGAATATGTCAAAGAAGATACATTTTCTTGATAATAAGCCATCATCCTCTTTACAAGAGTTCAAGTCTGTGCTCTGTCCACTTCACTCTTTACTTACCTCCTGTGAGTGAAATTCGTATCACATTCCAGAGAACCCCTGGTCTCTCTCAGCTGCTCTAGAGTACCTTGAGACTATATCCAAATGAGCAACTCTGGGGGAGTCCTAAAATATGGCTGTGACATCTGTGCAAATCATTTCAGAAAAGCCCTGGATTGTGTCTGTGCCAATCATTTCAAAGTTGCTTTGGGTTGTACTTGTCTCAGTCCTCATTGCTGGTGAGCTCTGGGGTTCTGCCATGTCACATTCTCAAAGAAGCTTTGTCCAGGGCTGTGTCAGACACCCCAGGTAAATCCTGGGCGGTGGCTGAGTCAGTCCCTATAAAGAAGCCCTGAGTTGTGCAGCATTTGTCATTCCAAAGAAGCTCTGATCTGGGCCTGTGTCAATCACTCTAGAGGATTCCAGGCTGGGTCTCAGGACTATTTTGGTCCCTGCTGTTTACTGTAATAGAGTGATTCCCCCAATGCTTCCTCTTCTTCAGGTCAAGTCGTAGGTTCACTTTTTGACAGGTGTGAATTTTGAGGAATTCCCAGGAGTGCAAAAATTCATAAAGATTCTGCAAAATCTCATAAACGGAGGAAGATCTTTGCTGCAACTCCAACTTTTCCTGCACTCATGAGGCTACAAGAGAGCAAAGGGAAAAACCTTAAGGGTCTGTCTATTCTCCAAGGTTTGCACCAGAGAGAGATTAGAAGAGCATGCCAGTGTTCTTTTTTCCCCTCAGCTTTATTGAGACAGATTGACATATAACATTGTGTAAGTTTAAGGTATATAATGTGGTGACTTAATACATGTATTTATATTGAAATGATTAACACAATAGAGTTAGTTAACATGTCCATTACTTCACATAATTACCTTTTTGTATATGTGTGTGGTGAAAACATTTAAGATCTACTCTCTTAGCAACTTTCGAGTATATAATACAGTAATGTTAATAATAGTCACTATGCTGTACATTTGATCCCCACAACTCATTCATCTTATAACTGAGTTTGTACCCTTTGACCAACATCACCCTACCCCAACCCCTGATAACTACTATTCTACTCTCTTTTCCTTTGAGTTTGGCTTTTTCAGATTCCACATATAAGTGAGATCATACAGTATTTTTCTTTCTTTGTCTGACTTATTTCACTTAGCATAATGCCCTTGAGGTCCAACCATGTTGTCCAAATGGCAGGATTTCCTTCTTTGTTATGGCTGATTAATATCCCATTGTATATATCTATACAAATGCCACATTTTCTTTATCCTTTCATCTGTAAATGGACACTTAGTTTGTTCCCATGTCTTGGCTATTGTGAAAATGCTACAATGAACATGCGAGTGCAGGCATCTCTTTAAAACAGTGATTTCATTTTTATCTTGCCAGTATTCTTTTATATCTCCCCTCACTTTGATTCTCACTGGGCTGGTTCTTTGGGAGTGTTTCTGACCTGGATTCAGAAGTTTCCAGGCATGGAGAGGAGAACTCTAATCATTGTCTAAGCCATAGTGGAGAATATTAATGAAAACCATAAGCAGTTGGTTGGGGGTGCTGTTGGTTGAGGAGCTATTAACTCCTGGTTAAGATGAAAAGAAGAAAGTCTGACTAACAGTCTTAAAATCCTAATCCTTCTGGAATAAGAATTGAAGTTGAGTTAGTAATATGATGTCCATGCTTTGAGATAAAGTTTCCCCAAGCTGATTAGGGCTTCATCCAAAGACTTTAATGCATAGCTGAACATTTCTTATAGTGCTTCTGAAACAGAAATTTTATTGTGTGTTTCTTACTGAAAGCAGTAACCATATCTGACTTCTTCATTATTATTTGCTTAGTATTTAGCTTAGTGTCTGCAAATATGTGCTTGAATTTTTGTACAAGCCATATTTAAAACACTGACCTTCTTCATCGGCCTTCACCTATATGAACTGAGATTTTCCATTTCAATTAATTAGGCTGGCACGTTCATCTTGCACTTTGCTGTAGGGAAGTATAGCATATTTCCAACAAAAGTGATAACAAAGGTGACTCAATGGATAAAAAAGAATAGCTATTTATTCTTCCCCCTGATAACCTTTCTCCTTGTCTAGGATATAACATAAATTCATGTTAGTTCCCATGTTTACTTGGAATTACAACCAAAAGTATTGTGAGAATGGAAATAGCTACATGACTTCTCTCTGCCATTCTTCCTCTCATCCTTTCTCTCTTCTCAAATCCTGAGTACTTACATTTGGAGGAGGAAAAATTGTATTACAGGCTCCAATGGCCAATGAGCAAATGCACAAGGTTTACTTTGAATGTTTGTTTATTCATTCAACAAATAATTCTTGGATGCCTAACATGAACCAGGCGGTGAAATTTCAGTAGGAAATTTTATAAACATTGTTCTTGTCCTCATGGAACATATAGTTTAAATGGGAAGACAAATATTAAAGAACCATATAAAAATGTGAAATTCTAACTGTGATGGATATGTAATTAGGAGAAAATGATGTAGCTACAAAAATAGCACCACCATTTCCCATTTCCCTGGACATAACTCAAGTAGGGACTTGGATTACAATTTAATAAAGTTATGAGCAGCAATCCCAAAGTTTCAGCCATGTCTTCACCTAAGGCAAAAGCCTTTCCAATATAAATTAATCATCACGAACTATTTTCTCAGTGCCAGCAATCCCAAAGGGGCCTCTGTAAAAGTGGAAGATGAAGTAAAAGGAACTATCATTGCCCTATATAATGATGTGGGGGTCTGAGTCTACTGTGAAAAATAAAGATGCCTTGAAAATGATGAATTAAATAAGAAAATATTTATTTCACACATATGTGTTTGACTCCATTGTTTCTGATGACCAATGCATATCTTGGGAGATGAGTTTGGATTTGCGTGTTTGATTCAAACTACTCATTTGGAAAAAATAAATGTATCAGAATTCACACTGCTGGGTAGATGTTGAACTTGGAGAGGTTGCTGTATGTTGAACTGAGCTCTAGATTTAGCATTTCAGTAGTTATTTTTTTCAATGACCATTTTTTAATGTTCTGATTAGAGACTTTGGAGTTTTTTCTTGACCAAAACACTCAGATGATGAATAGCACTTCGGAAGGGCAGACTGTAGTAGACACTGCTGGAGTTTCTCTTCAATCCTCCTCAGTTATTTTGACTAGCTCTGAGCATCCTTTGTCAGCTTCTGTAAGCTTTACTTCTAGTAGCTTGTACCTGAGCCCTTAAGAATGCCCCAGGGCACTGGGAGAGAGTGGTGTCTGGGAGCTTTAATTCTCACTCTTCCCCACGCCCCAGTCTGCCAGTAGTCAGTGGATGACTGGAATGGAAGTACAAAAGCCTACTTCTTATGACATGAAGCAGAACAAACTAAGCTTTATTTATGCTCTGGAATTCCCTGCTGGATTAGGCTGGGTCTGGGATTGCACCCAAAATTATATTTTTCTTAGCTTCTTCTCCATTCATACTCTATTTCCCCCACTCATTTAATGGTTTCTCCTTAATAACTCACTTGCACTTGAGTCCTTGGCTCCATATCTGGTTCTGGGATAACCCAATGAAAGCAACTGGTCCCAAGGCAAGATCAGTTACTGCAAGTTTGGGGAAGATGTTTCTAAAAGTTGAAAGGAGATTCATAACAGGGATATGAAGGAAAAGGCTTGACTGTTCTGGAAAAAGTCTCTTTCATGCTACTTTTATGGATCTCCTCCAGACTCTCAGAAAACCTATACTCTACCACAGGAATTGGTCTTGGCCTAGAATCAAATTCTCTCTCTTGACCACTGTATTTCCTCACATGCAATCCACCATCAAATCCTGTCAATTCTTCCTCTAAAAATTATTTAGAATTAATTTCTACTGATACCTGATAAATTCCATTCTCTATTCCAAGTCACCACCACTTCTCAACCAGATTACCCATTTATTTATTCATCCTTCATACACTATTGAAAAATTGGAGAATAATTTCATTATAATGTAAAGTTTGTATTGGGCAAAGCAAACCAGAATAGATAAAGTGATAACCTTCAACACTGAAGTAAATGTCATGAGACCTTGGCATCTCTTAGCTGTTCTAAAGAAAATTTTAGAAGTAGGCCTGTACTTGAGGCTCCATTCACAAAGAGGAGCATCTCTTGTTTTGTGCAGCTTTTGGTTCCTGGAAAGTGGCACTGACTCTCATGACTGTATAAGGGCTGCCCACTGGTTCACAGCATCACATCATCTGCATTATCTCGGCACCAAATACCCTTCTACTAAATAAACCATCACTGACATTTTCATCCTATTGTTACTATGCATGTTAAATATCTACTGTGGCAACCTCCAGTATCACTGAACTGAATGTCTGAGCAGTCTGTGTTGTCTCTCCAAATACGAGCTGTGTTTCTGTTAAAACTCTGGCTTCAGAGTTGCATTATTCTGAGTGGTCTGCCCTAATCCCATTTTTCCATAGTATTTTCAGTGTAGAGTTTTTCAGAACATAAGTTTTTCAGGAATGTCCATGTCAAATAAAACAGAAATACTTGTGCTGCTTTCATTTTCAAAGAGTTACAGGTACACTGGGGGAAGACAAACATGTAAAAACAAGTATAGCAAAGTATATCCAAAATTTAACTTATCTGTTGATAAAATTGGAGTAGATGCATGTAGGAGAGAATTATTTATGCTGCTTGAGGGATCACAGTGGGACCTTGAAAGATGAGATGGATCTGTCTAAAATAAAGATGGAAAGAATCTTTTAAGTAGAGAAAATAGAGTATCAAACATCACTAGCTGCTAATCACCTAAACTATTAATTCAGAAGTCTGAATTAAATTCACCATTTTCTAGGGAGCCTGGGTGGCTCAGATGGTTAAGCGTCTGCCTTCGGCTCAGGTCATGATCTCAGGGTCCTGGGATCGAGTCCCGCATCGGGCTCCCTGCTCCTTGGGAGCCTGCTTCTCCCTCTGCCTTTCTCTCTCGCTCTGTCTCTCATGAATAAAAAAAAAAAAAAATCTTAAAAAAAAAAATTCACCATTTACTCAAATTTTCTTCCATATTCTTCAAAATTTATTTCCTTCCAATTAAAATTTGAGTTATTTTTTTACCTATTATATAAGCAAAATTCCAAATTTTTGATGACAAATGTTATTGATGTGGCTGTGGGGAAACAAGAACCCTTGTAAACTGCTGGTGGGAGTGTAAAATGGTACAATCAATTTCCAGGGAAATTTGCCAATATATAGCAACATGATACATTTGTTGATACATGATACACAGAAATTTCTAGATTTCCATCTGTCAGATATACTGGCAAAAATATGAAAATGTTTATATAAAACTATTTTTTACAGCATGATTTGTAATTGTAAAAGATTCGTTAAGTAAACCATGGTATATCTAGAAGACCGAATACTATGAAATTATAAAAAGAATGAGTAATATTGTGGTTAAAGAAGAGCTATGTTGCAGTTAGCTAGATCCATTTTAAACTTCAATGAAAACAGAATCACAAGACATTAAGGAGGGCACGTGATGTAATGAGTACTGGGTATTATATAAGAATGATGAATCACTGACCTCTACCTCTGAAACTAATAATACATTATATGTTAATTAACTGAATTTAAATTTCAAAAAACAGAATCACAATAGAAATTTATAACATTACTTCAACAAGGTTTAAGAACTTGAATATGGGATAGAGAGACAGCCCACGGAAGCTCAGCTCATTCTTCCCGGGAAAAATAGGGTAAGGAATAAAATGATTGTGGGGTTATAAAGGTGTAAGTATGGGGATTATCAATACACTTTCCTATATTCATAACACATACCAGTGAGCTTAGGAGAACTGCTTCAAGGACATGCGAACTGAAGTAAGACAGTGATGAAAGTTATGCATTGGGAGGGGTCATAGGGTTTTCTATCTGATGAATGGAGTCAGATCTGCCAAAAGGAAGAGAAAGTGACATGATGATTTTTACTGATTTTGTCCTGTTATTAAATGTGTTCACACATCAGGATTATAAGCAGTTTTATACTGTTCACAGTGTGGACACAGGAATGTGAATATCTGGAATTACTTGGCACAGAATTGTTCAAATACCAATAAGAAAAATAAAATAAACCTACAAAGAGCAGAGGAGTTTTCCAGGTGGCAGCAATAGGTCTTATCTACTTCTGTGCTCTTTTCCCTGCACTGAGCTTCAGCAGCTGAGTTTCATCCCAACAGAGATGGGAAGAGAGGCAGATGATCCCAAATAGGAAACTGACTGCTCCCCATTCAGTACACTTACTCTTCCTAATGTCTATGGGATGCAATTTCTAAGGTCTAAAGCCTTGCGGAAGGTCCGGCCAAGAGCATTCTTCACCTCATTTTTTCTCAGGCTATAAATGATGGGGTTCAACATGGGAGTCACAACAGTGTAGGATAATGACAGCAGCTTTTTGCTCTCAGGAGAATTATTGGATTTAGGCCAGAAGTAGATGAGGCTCAAAGATACATAGAACAGAGAGACAACAAGGAGATGGGAGGAGCAGGTAGAGAAGGCTTTATGCTTCCCTTTAGCTGATGGAATCTTAAGGACGGTAGCAGCAATGCGAGTGTAGGAACACAGGATCAGCAAACAGGGTATCATGATGACCAGAATGGTTCCAACAATTGCATATATCTCAAACAGTGCTGTGTCTGCACAGACCAGCCTCAGCACAGGTGGGCTGTCACAGAAGAAGTGATTCACCTTGTTGGTGCCACAGAATGGAAAGCTGAAGAGCCACGTGGTCTGCACAGTAGCTACGGGAAAACCTGGAAACCAGGAGGCAATAGCCAGTTTGGCACATGTCCTTTGGTTCATGATGACTGCATAGTGCAAGGGACTGCAGATGGCTACATAGCGGTCATATGCCATGGTGGCCAGGAGGAAGCATTCAGCACCTCCAAAGAAAAAGGAGAAATACATCTGTGTGGCACAGCCAAGGAAGGAGATGGTTGTGTCCGAGGCCAGCAGGGTCCCCAGCATTTTGGGCACAATGACTAGGTTGAAGCCAATCTCCAAGAAGGACAAGTTGAGGAAGATGTACATGGGACTGTGCAGCATGGGGTCAGCCAAAGTAACCAGAATGATGAGGCTGTTTCCCATCAGGGTGACCAGGTAGATGATTAGAAATGTCAGGAAGAGTAATGACTGTATTTCTGTAGGTAGGGAAGAGAAGCTCATGAGGATAAACTCTTCAACTCTTGTCCAGTTTCCTCTAGCCATAGATATAGAAATGAATCCTAGTTGTGATCATGGAGAGAGATTCTTGATTGGAAGAGTCAGACTCTGGATTTGTTTTTCAGATTTCTTTTTTGTGTCAGGAAAAGAGGCAAGATCAAGATCTCAGTTGGAAGAGGAAGGGCCTTGTATTGTCTAAGAAAAAAGACATAAGGAAGAATGGCCAGAGCTTAAACTCAGAGATGGGCCTGGGCCAGCTTCTGGAGGATTTCATATTTCCCTATTTGTACATTAAGGTGTACACAAAAGTTATACCAAATCAGAACCTTAAGTCTCTGAAGGGGTCACCAAAGGGCACATTTTGGGAGAAGTGATATTCCTGAAAGCACATAACCTTTTGAGAAACAAGCCCAATGTTCATGATTTCGTTAAAAACACATACATGTTGGATGCCTGGGTGGCTCATTTGGTTAAGCATCTGCCTTCGGCTCAGGTCATGATCCCAGGGTCATGAGATTGAGTCCCGCATTGGGCTCCTTGCTCCGCGGGGAGCCTGCTTCTCTCTCTGACTGCTTCTTACTCTGCCTGTCACTCCCCTCTTGTATGCTCTCTCCCTCTATCTGACCAATAAATAAATAAAATCTTTAAACAAACCCCAAATCTACGTGCATTTATCAAAGCTTTAGAAATATATTTATAATATAAGCAGAATAATGCATCTAATAATTTTTCTACTCTTCATGAATCTTTTTTGCTGGCTGAAATTTGGGAGGTAAGTGAGGGGCTAGCATGTATTGAGGACAGTTAACACATGCCTGTGTTTTGTCCTTTTATATGTGCATTTTATAGGTGAGGAACTGATCCCAGAGAAGTTAAAGAACAGCAATTAAAGTGGTAAATCTCAAATCCAAACCACATTTGTTGGATTCCAGAGTTCTCAGATTTTTGCTGGACCATGCATCATTGGACTGCTCTGCCTTGATCTGAAGACTAACTCATTAATGCTTAAGAAAATCAAAATAGGAATTTCTGCAAAATTACATTTTGTATTATTTGTTTCTAATTTGCAACTTACTATCATATGCTCTTCTTTTCTTGTTATCTTGGTAATCTAGAATATTGAATTCTAAAATGGAGGAATTATTAGATGAAATGGGAAAATAAATAAAAAAAGAATTGGACGTGGTTAGGGAACTACTGTACAAAAAAATACAAGCTTAAAAACAGAAATAAAAACATTTATTAAGAGCAGTAGAGGGCGCCTGGGTGGCTCAGTCGGTTAGTCGTCTGCCTTCAACTCAGGTCAGGATCCCAGAGTCCTGGGATCGAGTCCCACATTGGGCTCCCTGCTCAGCGGGGAGTCTGCTTCTCCCTCTGCCCTTTACCCTGCTTGTGCTCTCTCTCACTCACTCTCTCTCAAATAAGTAAATAAAAATCTTAAAAAAAAAAAAAAAAGAGCAGTAGAAACCAGAATTGAAACAAAGTAGAAGAGAAACAAACATGTGGTCCTTGTTTTGGATACATTCCATCCAACAGACTTTTATTCTATGCTCAGCAATTTGGACCTTATTCCATAAAGAGAGTCACCTGAATATTTGAAGCACAGGAGTGACATTGTTATATATGCCATGTAGAAAGATCACTCTGACATTGAGAATAGATGGTATAGGGTGGAATTATTTGGAGGGATCAAATCTCTATACCTGGGATCAAGACGACCAGATGGTATGCTCATCCTTCTATTTCATATATAATCCATTTTTAAGCAGTAGACAAACTAATGAAGAGAAGCTCAATATTAGTCCGGTCATGGTGAGTAATTTGAATTTCAAGGTTGTATTTAAAACTCCAAAACATCTATTCAGGAAAATAAAATCATTTTTGACAAAGGATAATCATCAGACCAATCTAAGATTTCTCTGAAACACTAAAAATTAAATGAAGCAATGTCTACAGCTTTGAGCTCAACTAAAATACAAGTTTCAAAAAAAATAATAAAAGGATCACTGATGCAGCAAACAGAGGATTTTAATTAGAAACTCCTACTGTCATTTAATACAATGCAGCCCTGTGCTTTTCAGAATAAGTAAATAGAGAAAGACATGAGAGGTATGACAACAATAATTCAAATTAATGGGATGAATCCAAGACATCAGAATAGTTGTTCCCTTTCTTAAAAAAGAATCTGAAAGAAACTGAAGACATATTGAATTGTTTTCAATATGTATTCTCAAAAAAGCCCTGTGAGATATTAAGTATTGAATAAGTAGTTATAAAAATGACGGTCTTATGTCAGAAAAGACCATGGAGGCTGGGGTGGAGTGGGGGTGAGGATGGTGACGATGATTATCAAATTAAAAGGCTGTGTTAGAAACTAAGAAAACTGAATTGGTGAATTAGAATACAAGTTTGAGAAATTATACTCACATTACTGAGAAAAATTTTGAAAATAGGAAAATAATGAGAAGAATAATGAAGTAAAGCACAGGAAATAAAATAAATCTGATAGGCATTCCAGAATGACATGACAAAGAAAAGAGAGACAATACTCAAAGAAGTACCAGGGGAAGAACAAACATCTCTGAGCTAAAGGAAGGCATGACTTTTAACTGAAAGAATCTCTAGGTTCAAAACAAAATAAATTTTAAAAGGTTTACACAAACATTTCTTTATTATTAGTGAAAAATTTTTTTTAAATTTGAAGATAGGGAAAAATTCTGTTAAGTAAGTAGACTAGAAAATGATAAAAATAAAACAAAATTAATTTTAAAGACCCCTATAAACCACAACCAAACAAAAACTTTAGCCCAACTGCAAAGGCAAAAAAACCAAAAAAACAACAACAAAAAAACAACCAGAGAACTCTGTTTCTAGGAAAATGGGAGAGATGTGCTTTTCCTTATTCTTTCTAGACATTATATGTGAAAGGAGCATAACTAAAACTAAAACCCCTAGACATTATATGTGAAAGGAGCATAAGAAGATTCTGAAAGATGGACAGAAGTCAGAGGAGCTAGGTATCTCAGAACCCACGGAAGGTCATGGTAGTAAGTCCATTGGGATTTCATTTTACCTCATATAACACAGACTACTTTCTCAATATAATTTGAATATCTGTAAAAATAATAGCCAACTTACAAGTAAAACATTAGAGCAGAGATTCTTAAATTCGGGGGATCATGCAATCTTCTGAGAATCTGACAAAAACTATGGAATCTCTCTCCTTCAAAAAAATATATAATATTATATGTATTTTGGAGGAAGTCTGAGATCTCCTGAAGTCCTTCTGGAGACTCCCAACTTAGTTTCACAAAAAGTTTTGGAGATTTTGGCCAGTGCAATTAGACCAGGAAAATAAATAAGAAGTAAATATTAGAAAGAAAAAGATAATGTTATTATTAGAGGAAGATGAAAAACTATCAATATTAAGAAATACAATTGGTTGGCCAGTTTCAAGATTGATATATCAAATAAGTGGTTTTCCAATATTCATGAAATTGGAGTCTGGGGGAGTCTGCTTTTCCCTCTCCCGCTCCCCCTGCTTGTGTTCCCTCTCTCGCTGTGTCTCTCTCTGTCAAATAAATAAATTTAAAAATCTTAAAAAAAAGATATTAAAACATATTATAATACTATTTCACAATGTTTTATTATATTCTCTCTTATATTAAAATGTTTTGTTATGTTTATTTGTTCATGCTTTGAAGATTGTACTTTAGGCAAATAACTGAAACAGAATGACTCCCAGCAGCAGTGCATATATAAGACAAATTCAATAAACAGCTTTGGGGCAACTTGAAGGGAAGATAAATGTTACAGTCTCACCTTAAACAATACACCAAAATACATCAAATATGGATGATTTAAGTGTAAATAGGAAGCTGTAGTTGAATTTGAAAAGAAATGTAAGTTAATATTTACATTAGCTTTCTGAAGGTCTTTCTCAGCATAAACTCTAAAACAGAATCTAAAAAAGATAAGATTCATTGATTTGAACATATAAAATTAAATGTTTGAACATTAAAAGCCTAACATAGAAATTAAAGATAAATTCCAAATAGAGAAAATATATATGAGATAAATTTCAAGAGATCGTTGCAGTTTATCCAAGAGAAAATTAGGTAAAGCTATAATCATTCAATTCACATAATCAGAAATCAAATGCCAAAAAAACATGAAAAATGTTCAAAGTCATCAGAAATCAAATGCAATTTTTTTAAAACAGAGATTATCTTTCTCAAAAATTTAAAATATTAATTATTTATTTGGGGTAAAAGTGAAAGAATATAGACATTTGAACACTGTAGGTCCAAATGATAGGTGGATTTCACAGTATGTATCAGAGACCCTTTGAACTAGCAATTACATATCTACAACTTTATTTATTTATTTATTTTTAAAGATTTAATTTATTTATTTGACAGAGAGAGAGACAGCAAGAGAGGGAACACAAGCAGGGGGAGTGGGAGAGGGAGAAGCAGGCTTCCTGCGAGCAGGGAACCCGATGCGGGGCTTGATCCCAGGACTCTAGGATCATGACCTGAGCCGAAGGCAGATGCTTAACGACTGAGCCACCCAGACGCCCCCATGTCTACAACTTTAGATTAAGATTATGTGTAAATTTTATCTAGTAGAATTCTCCTCTCAACTCTATTTACAATAGAATAATTGAAACAAACAATAAAGGATAGTCTAAATATGTAAAAATAGATCAGTGAAATAAATTGTACTACATCTGTACTATGGAATGCTATGAAGTAACTTTTTTTATTAGTTTCAGAGGTAGAATTTAGTGATTCATCAGTTGCATATAACACCCAGTGCTCATTACATCAAGTGCCGTACTTAATGCCCATCACCCAATTATCCCTTCCCCTCACCCACCTCCCCTCCAGCAACCCTCAGTTTGTTTCCTAGAGTTCAGAATCTCTTATGGTTCACCTCCCTCTCAATTCTCATCTTATTTTCTTTTTCCTTCCCTTCCCCTACGTTCATCTGTTTTGTTTCTTAAATTCCACGTATGAGTGAAATCATATGGTATGAACTAATTTTAAAGTATGTTGTAAGAATATCAAATAACATGGGAAAATATTTAATATGTTTTGCAAAGTTGGTAAGTTAGGCTACAAAATAGTAGGTTCAATGTAAGACATTTATTTTGAAATGAAAATTTATATATATGCATACATGCATGCGTAAATATACATATAGAAACCTTCAGTTCTATTCCTTTGTTAATATCTTAGTGATATAATTACAAACGCTTTAAATTTCTTCTTTGCATTTTATATTTTTTGTACTATCTACAGTGAAATATATTGGTTTTTATTTGAAGAACAAATACTTGGACATAATAAGGAATAAAATACTTACAACACAAAAAAACCCATAAGTAAAAGGGAAAGATAAATGACAAACAGGAAAAATATTTGCAATAATGGCAACAAATAAAAAGCATTTGTCTATCTGATAAGTAATGAGTCATATAAATAATTTTTTAAAAGACATGATCTCCCCAAAAGAGAAATAGAAGATGCAAAATTTTATTCCACCAGAAAGTGCCAATGGCCAGTAAGCATATAAAAATTGTTCTATTTTGCTAGTAATAAAATTAAAAATTAACATAGAAATTCAGTTTCTTCATAAAACTTGAAAAATTGAAAAATATTCAGTGTTAGGGGTGGTGTAGTAAGCAATATATTATTTTGTTTAGGGCTGTGTAAATTAGTATAATCTCTCTAAAAATCAATTTGGCACATTTGTGTGAGGATTCTTCACTGTTCATACATTTTGATGCAAGAACCTCTCTTGTAGAAGAGATGGAGGCAATGATTTTACATGTAAGTTTGTTCAGTGCCAACCATTAGTGATAACTTGAAAATAATCATTAATAGATGAATGAATGGTTCAATTACAAAGCATGAATTTAAGGAAATATCATGCAATCATTTAAGTGATTTTGAAGAACATTTAATGCTGTAGTGCAATAATCACCATATAATATTAAATGAAAAAATAAGATGCAACCCTGCACACATATTAATTTCTAATTTTGTAAATATATGCTTCTAGAAAGAGACTGAAAGGGTATATGCAAAATTTAAGTGATCTACTTCAACTGGTAAAAAGTGGAGATTTATTTTCTTATTTTTATTTCCTATATTTCTAAATTTTCTACAGTGAGCTACCTTTGTTATATAATAGCAATAAAAACCTTATGAATGAAAGTGTTTATAATCATATGATGACCAAGCCAGCAATTCTGAGTATCTAATAGACTTATGCTTTGTGCTTTACATTCATTCTCTCATTTTCTTCTTACAGCTATGATTTAAATGCCATCATTATCCTTTCTATATCAGAGATGAGTAAAAAAATTTAAAGCAGATAAATAATTTTGTAGTTAAGAAACTTTGTAATTGCATGGAAATTAAGTGACAGAGCCACAATCAGAAAAATTTACAATAAGAGCAATTATGAGGTTTTCAACAAAGCATACAAAATGAACATAACCTAAACTTTAAGTGTCACCTTTGGTCCTTCCTCTGCTTCACTGTTGAGCTTCTTACCATTTATTTGACAGGTCAGTTTCCTTTGTTTCTGTGCCTTTGCATGTGACATCATTTCTGCCTACACATACTCCCTTCTCCACCTGGCTAACCTTCCTTCTGATTTTCAAATTCAGCTCTGTCTTTGTGTGGTGCTTCCAAAGGGACTAGTCATCTTCTCTACTTTCCTACACCCTTTAAAAATATTTCAAGTATTCAGATATTATAATTGCCTCTTTACATCTAGATCTGTAAGCTCCTTCAGAAAATTAACTGTCTCAGTCATCGTTACAGGAGGAAGTCCAGTGTCTAGTCAGATAAGCTATTAATATGGGCTTTAGGATGACTGGATGAATGAAAACATGAACTTGACACAGTTCATTCTCCCCAGAGTTTCCATTCATCACTGGAATTCTTACTTTTCTCAATGACTGCTCTCCCTTTAGTCACTCCACTTTCATGAGACGCTCCATTTCAGGACAAAGTGTAGTGTTTGGTGCTGGTGAAGAGGATTGGAAAGGCAGAGGGAGGAGAGATGGAATGGCCCGTTGGATTCCCATAGAACTTCTGGAAGAAGAGATGGCACCCTGGCTCAAGAGTGGGAGGCATCACAGAACCTGGTGGCTCATGGCCAGCCCACAGGCCCTTCCCACCTAGTCTCTCCAGAACTTCTGCAGAACGTTTCTCTGCTAATCATTTGACTGACTGCCCCAGGAGTAGGAACCCACTCTTCTAGGCCTTCTGCACCCATAAAGTTGTCCTAAAGAAGTAGTGTACTCTGATGTGCTCTCCTTCATGAATGTTCCATTGAGGCAAGTCTTCCCTGAGTTAATTAGAGGAAAATTGAACTTGGAGGAAGTATATGTCCTGTGGAGGCTGCAGGTCTGGGTCAGAAAGCTTTAGAGGATAGAACTGGGAAAAAAAAAAAAAAACTAGAAATCTCAATCTTTTTGTGGTCTCAGATCTCACTTATGACATAGCAAGAGAGGAACTGATGAGATCTTCCCAGTATGGACATAGGAATAGAATGGGGTGTCCCTCCAAATCCTGCCAAACCTGGTCCAGTTGAGCACTGGAACTTGGAGAGGAGCCCTTGGCTAATCTGGCCATTAACAGAAACCTTACCTGTGCCCAGCAGGGAAATCTGCCTTGTTCAGCTCTGCCTGACACCCATACTTCATGCTTGCCCTTGAGTGTTTGAAGAGCTCTGGCTCTGTTGTCAGAAGAACCAAAAGAGGAACCAGAAAGTCTTACTTTCTATCCTGCATGAGCCATTAGTGGCTGGACTCAAAGCCAGGTCCCTGCTGCCTCCTTTGTCGGGCATGAGTGAGCACACTACATGGGCTGGCCATGCTCCCAGTCCTAACTTAGGAGAGTTATTCCCAGCTATGCCTCTTTTGTCCTCAGAGCGAGCTAAAGGGCTGGCACTTGTATTTTCCCCCAGGTGTTATTGGGCTTACCTTAGCTCCTCTTTCTTCCCTTCCTCAATGGTGCCTGACCTTTCTTGAATCTATTGTCCTTTAAGACCACAATGAATTTCAGATGACAATAGGATGAATTTCAAGAAAAGAAAAGAAAAGAAAAACAAAAACAAAAACCCTCTTGGCTAAGGGGAAGTAGCATTTTGTAGAATAAAGCACTAAATTTGAAGTCAGAGTGACCTAAATTTAATTCTAGAACTGGATCTGTCTGGTTTGTGATGCTTAGCAATTTTTAAAAATTTATTTATTTTTATTTTTATTTATTTAATTTTAAAGATTTTGTTTATTTGACAGAGAGAGAGAGACACAGCAAGAAAGGGAACACAAGCAGGGGGAGTGGGAGAGGGAGAAGCAGGCTCCCCACGGAGCAGGGAGCCCGATGCAGGGCTCAATCCCAGGACCCTGGGATCATGACCTGAGCCAAAGGCAGACGCTTAATGACTGAGCCACCCAGGTGCCCCCAAAATTTATTTATTTTACACCCAACCTCTACACCCAGCTTGGGACTCGAATCCACAACCTTGAGATCAAGAGTAGCAGGCTCTACAGACAGCCAGCCAGTCTGATGCTTAGCAATTTTTAAAGTTTATTTAAAAAATCAACATGAAGAATATCATATACACATCATACAACTGCATATATTTTATAAAAAGGAAATTTCAAATATATAAATAAAGTTTATTATAGAAATTTTCTATAAAGATATATAGATAATTGTTAGTAGTTGCCTCTCAGCAGGGAAATAGGGTGCCAGAGGTCAGTATTGAGACAGATATCTACTTTTGATTGTATATAATTTTATACTGGTTGAATTTTTGACTTAAAGAGTTGCAAAGATAGAGTAAGAAGTCCTTTTTATACTCTGTACAGGTTTCCCTAGTTTTAACATCTGTACAGGTTTCCCTAGTTTTAACATCTTAAAGTTCATTTCTCAGAACTTAAAAAATTAACGTTAGTATAATACTATTAAGTAGACTGCAGGCCTTATTTGAATTTGATCAGTTTCCCACAAATGTTTCCTTTCTTTACCAGGATTCATTACAGGGCACTACATTGCATTTAGTTTTCATATATCCTTACTTTTCTCCAATCCGTGATATTCTTGTCTCTTGGTTTTTCATGATGAGACGGGTTTTTTGTTTTTTGGTTTGGTTTGATTTAGTCTGGTTTATTAGTTTGATTTGGTCTGGTTTGGTTTCGTTTCGTTTGGTTTAGAAAGGGGGGAATAATACCACAAAGTAAGTGCCCTTCTCATCACATCACATTGGAATGTGCACGATATAAACATGACTTATCACTACCCCCTTTCCACATTCTATTCCTTAGAAGTGAGTTGCTAAGTCCAACCCACATGCAAGGAAGGGAAATTTATCTCCACCTCCAAAAGGAAGGAATCTGGCTGAATTTTTATCCTGTGCAAGTATTTGTGGGGTTTTTGTTTTGTTTTTGTTGATAGAAAGATATTTGAAACAAAAAACTAACATTCTGGTTTCCTCCACTGATTAATAACCTTGTGACCTGGAAAAAATTATCCCATGTCTCAGTTTCATATGTATAAGATGCCCAGTAAAGACATCTCAAAAAGGAAATGAGATAAAGTATAGAAAACATGCTAGGTCCTGACAAATGTCATATATGGTAAGGTTCCATTAAGATGCTATTTGACCTGGGACTTGAAAGTTGCCATCAAAGAGGGAAGGGGCATTCCAGTTGACTCTATGATGACCAACATCACTACTAATACTGCCACCAACACCATTTCTGCAATTACTAACTTAGATCTTTGTATATACAAATCTCTTTGCTTTGGGGCGCCTGGGTGGCTCAGTCGTTAAGCGTCTGCCTTCGGCTCAGGTCATGATCCCAGGGTCCTGGGATCGAGCCCCGCATTGGGCTCCCTGCTGAGCAGGGAGCCTGCTTCTCCTTCTCCCTCTGTCTACCACTCTGCCTACTTGTGCTCTCTCTCTGTCAAATAAATAAATAAAATCTTTAAAAAAAACAAAAACAAAAACAAATCTCTTTGCTTTGTATATTATTCCTCTTTACTTTTACTTGGTTAACTCCTACACACTCTTCTGATACCAGTTCAAATGTTACTTCCTTGAGAAGAAAGAAGTCTTGCCGTGTGTGATAACATGGATGGAAGTAGAGAGTATTCTCCTAATTCAAAACCTTATCTTAACCCAAACCCTAACTGCTAACCACTAATGGGTAGCCACTAACCCTTAACCCTAATCCCTCACCTTGACCCTAACACTCACCTAAACATATCCCTCTGGAGGGGTCTCTGAACTGCAGGATAATAGATGCATATCCTCACACTGGTAATAACCCTAACCCTAACCCTTATTCTAGCCCTAAATTGAACCCTAATCCTAGATCTG
The DNA here is from genome assembly GCF_002201575.2 of Neomonachus schauinslandi. Classification (NCBI taxonomy): domain Eukaryota; kingdom Metazoa; phylum Chordata; class Mammalia; order Carnivora; family Phocidae; genus Neomonachus; species Neomonachus schauinslandi. The sequence continues at coordinate 49,257,013 of NC_058413.1, forward strand.
AGGAAAAAATATATATATATACAATGGAATATTACTTAGCTATAAAAAGAATGAAATCTTGCCATTTGCAATGACATAGATGGAGCTAGAGAGTATCATTCTCAGCAGAATAAGTCCGTCAGAGAAAAACAAATACCATACGATTTCACTCACATGTGGGATTTAAGAAACAAATGAGCAAAGGGGAAAAAAAGGGAGAGAGGCCAATGAAGAAACAGACTTTTAACTATAGAGAACACATCAATGGTTACCAGAGGGAAGGGAGAGAGAGGATGTGTTAAATAGGTGATGGGGATTAAAGAGTGCATTTGTGATGAGCACTGGGTGTTGTATGGAGGTGTTGACTTACTATACTGCACACCAAAATCTAATATTACACTATATATTAACTAACTGGAATTAACATAAAAACTTTTTAAAAAGTTACTTTCTTGGTGAGGTCTTCTCTGATCTAAAGGCAAATTAGGAATCCCTCCTTTATTTTTTTTAATTTTTAATTTTATTTTTTTTAATTGGATACATCTTTTTTTTATTTTTTTATTTTTTTGTTATGTTATGTTAGTCCCTCCTTTAATTCTTTCTCAGAGTACTATGTTCTTTTCCTTCATAGCAATGATATCGATTTGTAATTATATATTTATTTGTGCAATTCTTTGTTTAATATCTCTCATCTCCATTGGACTACAATGTCCCCAAGGGCAAGGACTCTGTTTTGCTCATCCTTGTACATCCTGTACTTAGCAGTGAGTGTAAAGGAGGATTGGGAAGTGAGCAGGGGAGCAATGAGAACAGTGAGGAGGCTCTTATAATAATAGTTTAGAATTCAGGGCCTGGCTTGTGATGTGTAATGGCAGGGCCAGTGAACATAGGAATTGAGCCAAAGTTTGAGTAAGAATTTTGCCAAGAAAGAATGAGTAGGATTAGGAGACTGGTGGAACATTTCTATGATAGCATTTATCAAAGTGAAGAATTATGACATAGTACAGCACTTTGCATGGCTGTCTTTTTGTTCTACAGCTGTTTGTGTACTTGTCTACTTCTATATAACTGTATTGTGTAGTTGCCAAGAACTCCCTGAGGGCAGCACCTTGTTCATTCTTATACTCTCAAGATTCAGTATGTAAATATTCACTGGTTAAATGAAAGACTATGTCAATGAATGGTGGGGTTAAAAAAAAAAGAAGTTGGAATATTATTCAGCCATCATAAAGGATGAATACCCACTATTTGCACTGACATGGATGGAACTGGAGGGGATTATGCTAAGTGAAGTAAGTCAAGCAGAGAAAGACAATTATCATATGGTTTCACTCATATGTGGTACATACTAAGGATCATAGGGGAAGGGAGGGAAATCTGAATGGGGAGAAATCAGAGAGGGAGAGGAACCATGAGAGATATGGACCATGGGAAACAAACTGAGGAGTTCAGAGGGGAGGATGTTGGGGTGATGGGGGATCAGGGTGATGGGTATTAAGGAGGGCATGCGTTGCGCACTGGGTATTATATGCAACTAATGAATCATTGAACACTACATCAAAAACTAATGGTATACTATACAGTGGCTAACTGAACATAAAAAAAAAAGATCTGAAGAGGGAAAAAAAAGAAGTAACAGGAATTTTTTTTTCAAGATTGGAGATTGGGAGAATAAATTTGTCTGGAAGCACAGTGCTAGACATATGCCTTGACAAATAAGCAGAAATGTCTTAGAAGCAGTTGGAAATATGGAACTCACATTTCAGTGAGAGGTGAGGGTTAAGGAAATAATTTAGGGGTTATCCATTCATTTATTCATTTATTTTGCACTTACTGTATACCAGGCACTGAATTAGGCATCAGAAATACAAACATGAATGATAAACTCTCTTTACTGTGGAAAATACAATTGCAATGCCTTTAATGCTTAACAGTGATATGTGCAAGACACCATACATGTACAAAGGGGAGTGAACTCAGATTTGCCCATAGGAATCAGGGAGAGACTCATAGAAGAGAAAAATTTCAAGTTGAATCTTTTTTTTTTTTTTTTAAAGATTTTATTTATTCATTTGAGACACAGAGATACAGACAGAAAGAGAGAGCATGAGCAGGGGGGAGAGGCAGACAGAGAGGGAGAAGCAGGCTCCTCGCTGAGCCAGGAGCCCGATGTGGGGCTTGATCCCAGGACCCTGGGATCATGACCTGAGCCGAAGGCAGATGCTTAACCATCTGAGCCACCCAGGCGCCCCTTCAAGTTGAATCTTAAATGATACACAGAAGTTAACTTGGTATGGGAAACAGGGGCTGAGGAGCAGGAATTGTAGACAGAAAATGAGTAGAGATATAAAGATTTAATAATAATATCTACCTTTCCTTGAAGACTTTTTTTTTCTCTTATGATCTTCCTGAACCCTCTTGGCTTTCCATGTTACATAGTATTCTTTTCTTTTCCTTCTAACTTCTTTACAGTGTCTGCCTTTATATTTTGGAGAAGGCATATGCTATGTGCCTATAAAAGAACATGACATTTTGGGTTCAGGTAGACCTGGATTCAAACATAAGCTCTGACACTTATCAGTTGTACCTTTGTGCTATTCTATACATCCTGATAATACCTGTGAAGAGTGAATGATATTTTATTTATAAATAAATAACTCATATTTGACAGTAAATACATGTTATTCCTTTCTTTACCCTGCTCTCTGGGGAAAGGAGGGAACCTAGTAATTTATCTATGTTACAATTAGTAGCAATCTAATTGAGAATTCTTAATAATTGATATCCTACTTTAAATTCCAAGAAATACTAAAGATTAGACTCATAAAGTTATACAAGTGGAAGTGGTTCCCTGCATGGCGCCCCCACTGCCACAGGATGATTGGTGTTAACACCTTCACAGCAGGTTCCACTGTTCTCATTTTCATCCTTTTTTAAAAAAGATTTTATTTATTTGACAGAGAGAGACACAATGAGAGAGGGAACACAAGCAGGGGGAGTGGGAGAGGGAGAAGCAGGCTTCCCGCTGAGCAGGGAGCCCGATGTGGGGCTTGATCCCAGGACCCTGGGATCATGATCTGAGCCGAAGGCAGACACTTAACGACTGAGCCACCCAGGTGCCCCTTCATTTTCATCTTTATATCAACTCCCTGAGGTAGGTATTATCACCTCATTCACAGATGAGGAAACCTAGGGCTAAAAATTCTAGAGTACTTTGCATAAACATACATAGCTGGTAAATAGCAGACACGAAATTTGAACTCAGGTTTTTCAGAATGCAAATTGTTGAAGGGAATAAAAAAGACTATATTTAGAGAAAGTAGAGATGTATGGTGTAGGGGGAAAGAAAATAGTTCCCGAGGGCAATAGTTGACTATCTATTCAACCATATGGTTGAGGAATGGTAAGAACCAAAATTGGAAAAATAAACTAGA